>NW_015549731.1:133788-143360 GCF_001515605.1 Sinocyclocheilus anshuiensis
TAATGTGTGTGTGTGTGTTTGTGTGTGTGTGTGTGTGTGTGTGTGTGTGTGTGTGTGTGTGTGTGTATATGTATTTTTTTTTCTGTGGTGGATCTTAAAAAAAAAATTGTATACAAAATTAAATGATTATTTGCTTAAATCTCATACAAGCATTTATTTTCTATGTTAGCTGTGATAGCTCAGCGGCTCCTGTAACCTTATACGTCCATGGCAATGTCCTACTTAGGTTCTTTTAGAAATCAATAATATTATAACTGTGCAATCTATTATTATTATAGATCACAGCAGTCCGGTGGCAGATGGATACGTATTGTTCATCAGGTTTGTTCAGTCATTATGTACACAGGACTAAAATACAAAAGGCCAGCTGTTTTGACCCCTGACTGCTGAAAGATTATGTCAGGGGCACTGAACCAGTCAGACAGTCTGGCGATCTAATTCCCACCTGTCTCTGTGCAGACACATGTGCTCACATACTGTAGGTGTGAGTCATATTTGTGATGATTCAGTGAGTGCTTTGATTCACAGGAAGGGGGAAGGAGATGATTGTAAAACCTAAACAGATGACATTTCCTCATACCTTTATGTAATGTCTTCATATATTACTGAAGGATAAGTTTAACAACACAGATCAATCAAACATGTGATCCATAATTAATCAGATACCAGACCATATGTACTGTATATGCCAAACCATTTCTTATTCTCCCAAATTTTTAATCCACTTCATTAAAATGTATTCTTCATAACTTAGTATTAACTGAAACTGAAAAAATAGCTATTTTTTCAAACAAAAATCCATACGGATCAGATATTTGCTTTTGATTAGTATCTATTCCAGATGTTACCATCCAAGATGCAGATGAGTTTGTTTCTTCATCGGAACAGATTTGGAGAAATTGATCATTACATCACTTGCTCACCAGTGGATCCTCTGCAGTGAATGGGTGCCGTCAGAATGAGAGTCCAAACAGCTGAAGTGAAAAGCTGCATGTTTGTAAGAAACAATTCCATCATTAAGGTGTTTCAAACCATCTTAAACTTAAACCATCATTTGACCCAAGTAATAGTCCATAATTTATAATAACACAGCTTTTCTGATGGCACCCATTTACTGCAGAGGATCCACTGGTGATCAAGTGATGTAATGTTAAATTTCTCCAAATCTGTGCTGATGAAGAAACAAACTCATCTACATCTTGGATGGCCTGAGGGTGGGTGCATTTTCAGCAAATTCTGAAATAATTTTGTGGTCTCCAGATGAAATGGGGAATCATTTATCACCTCGAACTACTGCTCATCATGTAGTGTTCCTGTTACTTTGTTCTTCACCTAAAATTACAGTATGTACCCTGTGCAATCTTGCCTGCTTGACTGCTCACTTTGTGCCATGTGAGATTTGTCAGGGCTTTTCTAGGGCGTTGTGGGTAATGCTGATGAAGGGGCCATCTGCTCGGGAGGGACACAAATTACACCCTCTTTCTCTCTCCCGGAACACCAGGTTCTACTGGTGCCATGGCAACCAACACATTACCGTTCCTTATCGAGTTTGGAGCTAATGCAATTGTGCTAATCAAATTATGCAAAACAAATTTGACTCATCCACAATGAAAATGACAGCCATAATTTATTCAGAAGGCTGCGGACACGCATCAAGACTAAACTGTTGACCTGTAAACTGTTGCCATCTGTATTTGCAGTGTGTTTCTCTTCATGTCTGCTTGCAGAGTGATGACAGCATTGTTTTAATTTGTCCTTTGCAATTCATTTGGCCAAGGCTGCATTTATTTGATCAAAGATGCAGTAAAAACAGTAATATTGTAAAATATTATTACATTTTAAATGAATTATTTTCAGTGTTCATATATTTTAAAATATTAATTATTATTCCTGTGATGCAAAGCTGAATTTTCAGCAAATTACTCACATGATCCTTCAGAAATCATTCTAATGTGCTGGTTTCCTGCTCAAGAAACATTTCTTATTATTATCAATGTTGAAAAAAGCAGTTGTTCTGCTTAATATTTTTGTGGAAACATTTTTAATGATTCCTGGATGAATAGAAAGTGCCAAAAAACTGCATTTATTTGAAGTATAACTCTTTTGTAAAATTGTAAATGTCTTTACTGCCAATTTTGATCATCAGTTTAATGTATCTTGCTGAATAAAAGTGTTAATTTCTTTAAAAAAAAAATGTATACTGACCACAGACTTTTAAATGGTAGTGCATATTTAGTCACAATGGTCGACTAGTTGTCCAAAAATATTTTTTTAGAAAAACTTATACATCTTATATAAACGTCCCATAAGAAAAGTACCCAAAAGCTTAAATTATAGTAGATATTCAGGCAACCCAATGAAAATATGGAGTTTTGTACATTCCTAAAATGTTTATGATTACAATGAAACACCACAAGGCACATTAATTTATGCACAGTTAGCTGTGTACCATAGCCAGACAGAAGTTCATAAATAAATCATATGAAAAGCTTTGGA
This sequence comes from Sinocyclocheilus anshuiensis, assembly GCF_001515605.1. Lineage (NCBI taxonomy): Eukaryota > Metazoa > Chordata > Actinopteri > Cypriniformes > Cyprinidae > Sinocyclocheilus > Sinocyclocheilus anshuiensis. The sequence continues at coordinate 136,285 of NW_015549731.1, forward strand.
GTCTGTCACTTCAGTAATGGCCTGCCTGACTCACGCAGGTTCTGTCCTCTCTGGAGCTCAGCAGTCGACACGAAAACTCCTCATCCCAAATTACAGCTTCATTTAAAGAACATCCTAATGAGCCACTCGCCTCCATCGCAGTAATTGTACACATCGAGATTTTAATTAGTTGAATTAGATGTGCTGTTTCTTGGCTGGAAAAAAAGATTGTGTTTCTCTCAAGATGCTCTTTGCTACCCATGAGCTAAATGCTAATTCAGTGGCATGAATTGCAAGAGCATTTTAGTGGGCTTGGATTGAATGCTTATATCAATAGCCTAAATTTTAACACAAGTGTACACATGTGTGATATTTGTTGTATTTTAGGATTAGATAATCTCTTTTAGGATTAGTTAATATCAGGGAGAAAACTAGTGTAACAAATGTGATGGAAAAAGCAGATCAAACCCGATTGGGTTAAGTTGGTTGGTAAGTTTGCCATAGTGGTTTACCATCTCTAGACAGTTCAACCAAGATGGTCTGGCATGTTGACCTTGGTCTCAACAGCTAGTATTTAAACCACCTAATGACCATAAACGGCTAGATATAAACCATCTAAAACAGTGTTTCTCATCCAGGGGGCTTCAGCAAGGATGGCTTAATTTTTTTAAATTAAATATATTTTTAGTATTATTGTTGTTGTTGTTAATGTTACAAACAATCTAAATTAAAATGCTAAAAAAAACACATAATCAAGCTTCAAAGTGAATTTTCCCTCTTTAATAGCTATTGTTTTTATTTAAGGACATACAGTTCTTGAAACGTCTGAATCACAAAATGAACTGTGGTTAATTAATTTACCTTTATCCACACTCCCAGTTTCTGTTAATAAAATATTATACTTAATACATATGCTATAATTATAGTTCTAATAATATTATATTGTAAGAGTGGGAGAAAAATATTGATTCTCTGATGCATCATGATTCTGAATCTATTTTTTTTAAACTTCAGGATCTCTAAATGCTTTTATGATGTGCATTGAATGTAAACACGGTCAGTTTTGTCTTAAGGACAGGACAAAATATCTGATGTTAAAATAGAGCTGTGCATTAGTGTGAATGCACTGTCTATTAGTAATAATCAAATGGCACCTTCTGAGAAAAAGAGACAAATCTTTCACTGTCCTCATTTGAAAAACTTTGAGATACTTTGAAAATCACCTTTTGTTTATTGCTTGTAATCTGTTTCTTTGTTCCCTTTGTTTTAATGTGTTCCTTTTATTACTTTATATTTGCTTATCATTTTAAAGCCATATTTAGATAATTAGTAATCATTTTTAACATACAGTAGTTTTGATTTATTATTATGTAATTATTTTAAAAAGTACTTTAATAAATGAATAATTTAATCAAAGTAATTTAATACAAATTCACGAAGAAATGTTATATTAGAAGGGTCTTTTAGTCAAAAAAGTTGAGAAACACTGATCCAATACCATCTTTCATCTACCATCTTGGTTCTGGCTGTATTTTCCATCTGGACATTGAAGTTTTTTTTTTTCTTGTTTCTGCAGTGATGCCACCCTCACAGATGTGCTGTGTGACTCGGACTCTGAGTTGGGCAGCATGGACACGCTGGAGAGGGGCAGCATGGATACTCTCGCCAATGGCTGCCGCGTCGACGCAGATGCTGCCAAACGACTGGCTAAGCGACTCTTCTATCTGGAGGGCTTCAAGCGCTGTGACGTGGCACGACACCTGGGCAAGAAGTGAGCGTTTGTGTGTGAATGAGCATATTGTATGGGAAAGGAAGTGAAATAAAACTCTTTTCATTTGTACCCACAATCCCTCTCTTCCTTGTCTCTTTCTCCTGCAGTAATGAATTCAGCCAGTTGGTGGCATCGGAGTACCTGAGCTTCTTTGATTTCACGGGGTTGTCATTAGACAGAGCGCTGAGGTGAGAACATTTCAACCACAAAATACAACCAAGATTGTTAGTGACTTGAACAGTGCAAATACTGATCCTAACTGAAAGGACTAGTTCACCCAAAAATGAAAATTCTGCCATTAATTACTCACCCTCATGTCGTTTCAAACCCGTAAGACCTTGTTTTCGTTCAGATCAAATCACAACAACGTAGGAAACAGATCCGGCGTGACGCAGCTGACAGCTCTCAGATTCCATCAAAAATATCTTAATTTGTGTTCTGAAGATGAACGAAGGTCTTACGGGTTTGAAACGACATGAGGGTGAGTAATTAATAACAGAATTTTCATTTTTGGATGAACTATCCCTTGAAAGCAAAATGGCAAATGTACCAACAAAATCACAGCCAGACTGAACATATTTGATGTATAATATTCAGCTACGTTGAGCAGGAATTTGGACCAATAAGATTTGGTCAAAGATTTGATCAAAGATGTCATATAAACATTCCTTTTTCATGCTGAGCTTGATTAGGATAGTTTCACAATTCCAAGTGTTGTTGAAGAGGAAGGTTTTACAAGCACTTACAATATGTAGCTGCTTCATTGTTTCTTTGTATTATTTCTGTGGTTAAGCTGCAACAAGAGGAAGAAACTTATTTTAGATTAATACTCACGCATGTCACATATTTTTGTCTCAGTTCCACAAATACCCCTGAAACTGGAAGAAGTTAAGCACGCCATTGCTTAAATATCTGCATTGCAAGAAGAGGAGGAACTAAGTGCAGTTGCACAATGTGGTTAAAAATATTTCAGTCCTGGACTAACAGTAGTTGTCTCCATAGAACGATAATTATCCCAGACAGTGAGTGGAAGCTCTGATTCGGTCTAGACTAAAGTTACTGGCACGAAACACACTCTGTGCAAGTACATAGACTAGGGATGTGTGAAACTAGTTGGGTCGCTTATAACGTGCATTTGGGGACGCAACATGCTCCAACCATTTTCCTTGTAATGAGAAGAGCTTATAAACTGACTGTTGTCAACAAAAGAGAGGCTTTAAGGGCTCCCTGCTGTTTTCCACCAAAATAAATGCTTTAATAATGATTATTATTGTTGTTGTTATAGTTTTATTGTCAAATTGATATATTATTGTGCAGTCCTACACACAATCACAGCAAAACCTGGAGCTTTAAAAACAATTGAATTTTAAATCGCAGGCACAATTTATATCAGAAAAATACCAATTTGATTTTTTCCCCAAATACTGCAGTCCTAAAATGAGCATAAATTGAGCTATGCAAGCTCAAATTCATCCGTTGTTGCTTTCTTGAATGTCAAACTGCACTTAATAACACAGTGCAAGTACATTATATTACAATGGGCACTTTAGAAGGCATTAGCGTAAGCAAATAAAAACAGTAAAGAATATATATATTCTGTCTATGGTGTATATATATTTGTATTTGACAGTTCTAGCATATTTACTCCTCCTTAGCACATCACCATGATTGTCTTCATGTACTCTGGTTGCAGGAACTTCCTGAAGGCGTTTCCTTTGATGGGAGAGACGCAGGAGAGAGAACGTGTGCTGGTGCACTTCTCCAAACGCTTCTGCCACTGTAACCCAGAAGCTCTCACCTCAGAGGGCAAGTGCATTTCTAGATATCTAGATTTAGCTTCTGCTATGTAGTGCAAATTTTATGATGGCAGCTCATAATATATTTCAATGAACATTTATGCTACATGAGTACATGTACAAGTTTTGTTCCAAACTCTAGTGAGCTGTCTACTGCCTACATAGACATCTGCCTTGTAAGACAGCATCTTCACTGAAATGGAACCTCATAAGTGACTTATTTAGAACATTTGTTTTATGTTAGCATGTTGCTAGGCTAGCAAATGATGCTTAAGATGCTTTACATCTCCTGCGATGTGTAGCTGCTCTGCAAATCATTTGGTTTTGAAACAGTGTTGTAGTTTTAAATATGTGTTCTATAGAATATATGATTTCTTATTAACTAACTCTTTTTTCCTAACTCTTTTTTAATAGATGGCGCTCACACACTGACCTGTGCACTTATGCTTCTTAACACAGACCTGCATGGACACGTATGTATTCGGCTCTTCTCTAGGTTGTTGAATCCAAACATGTCTGACACTAACAAGTTTAGTTACTGCAGTAACTGGATCTACTAGCAATTACTCTTCAATCTAATTGCAGAAACAAATATTAGATTGATCTGGAAACAAACCACCTTCAGTCCTGTCTCATATTTCTAGATTCTGTATTCACACCAAAAAGGTGGACCCTGATGTTAAGTATTGATTGTGCAGTAATAACTGGCTGGCTGTACACTATGTAACATATTAAATGTCTAGTTGTCATTATACAAAAAATATTTGACTGCAGAAGGCCAAGATTGCCCATTTAGAAACAAATTTTCAAGAAAGTATTGTAAGAAGAATTATATTTTGAAAAAGTATATTTAATATAAAAAATAGATACAAAATTTGAAGATGATGCTAATGAACAGTTATTAGCAAAACCTCTTTTGCTCCACATATGCACTTCATAATTTCATTTTCCTTAACAAACCTCTTGTTGTTGTGTTTCTCTTAAGTAATATTACAGTTCTCTACAACTTTGACCTAAACATGTCTCTCTCTCTCCATTTCTTCTTACTCATTTTGCGGCAGGTGGTAAGTGCTTCTCTCTCCTCCTCTCTTCTTTGTGTTTTTCTTCTCTTTTAATGGCTTCTGCTTAAATGTGTTTTCAGAATGTTGTCATCCATCATTTGTGGAATATTACTCATCTAAAGTAGATCTCTGTGGTAGGAGGGATTCAAACAGACTGAGATATTGATGTGTGTTGGTTATGTTTAGAGTGGTTGGTCTGGTTTGATACTGCCATCTGCTGACAGCTTTGTCAACTGCATAGAGTTTAGAAATAACTGGTGAGGTTCTGAAAATAGCTCGTTTTTTTATTTCTATGATTTGATTTCTGTATTGTTACATTTGCTTTGGTTTTGTAATCACTCAGTTTTCAATATGGTGATGTATGTTTACAAAAGATTGCCATGTGACCATAGATTCTGACAAAAGACTATACCAGGGGTGCCCAAACTCGGTCCTGGAGGGCCGGTGTCCTGCAGAGTTTAGCTCCAACTTGCCTCAACACACCTGCCAGGAAGTTTCTAGTATGCATAGTAAGAGCTTGATTAGCTGGTTCAGGTGTGTCTAATTGGGGTTGGATCTAAACTCTGCAGGACATCGGCACTCCAGGACCGAGTTTGGGCACCCCTGGATACTAAATGCTGAACTACAGTTATTGTTATTGCTGTAAACCATAATAAATTAATATGGTATCTCCTTCAAACTGTGCAAGACGTTTTCACAGTCTTCCTGTCATAAGTCATGGATCACTATTAATATCGCTTATGGATCTGAAAAGCATCATTTGTGGTACAGACATGAGTGATGGCTCAAATCGTTCAGTTTGTTGAGGAGAGGTTTATTACTACTTTTCTAAGTAATCAGACTTATTTTTTTCTGGCAAATGATAAAAGTGGTGAAAAATTCACATAGACGTTCACTGAAATAAGTCACGAGTCATATTTAGAGACCAGTATAGAGCGCATTAATGCTCAGCCATTTTTTCAGCAGCTTTGGTTCTGAAAGTATTTCTATCCATAATTAATTTTTTTCAATAGGGATACACACACACACATTCCCTGTGTATTCTGTATGCTTATATTCTCTGATTAGTGGAATTTTCTGTACAGCATCATGGAGAATGTAGTTTTTCACCACAAAATCTGCAGTTAAACACGATTATTTTAAAAATAAGTTTAAAATAAGTTTATTTAAATGTAAACAGATGACTTTAACAAAAGCATATACCGTTGATTAGTCATTAATCAAGTCATTGTTAAAAATCAGTTTCCTTGTGGAGAAAATCAATTCAGTTTTTACTTCCAGAACCTGACTGTTGTACTCTATATAGAGACTGCATAGCAACACCCTGGCAAGCGCATACAACAATTTATTATTGTGGTGGTGACTTGCATGTCCAAGCATGACATATATTGAAAATATAAAAATGCAGTTATGTTTTGATGACATTTAAGTGAAAGTGAAAGTGAAAGTGACATGACATGTGGCCAAGTATGGTGACCCATACTCGGAATTAGTGCTCTGCATTTATCCCATCCAAAGTGCACACACACACACAGCAGTGAACACACACACACCGTGAACACACACCCGGAGCAGTGGTTGTAGCATTTAATGGCTAATAATGGCTAATGTTAGTTTACCTCAAAATACTATGGGATTTTTTTCTTTTTTCAATCAGCTGACTCTTCTCTAAGTGCCAAATATTTCTGACAAATCCTATTTTGGCAATTGTTATTGTCTGCCATTTTTCAGACTAGCTTTTGCTCTTTTCTAATGTAAGTAAATGTAAGGATCTGTGTGTTTGGAGAGGTTTAAACATTTTTTTAACTATTTTACAGGAATTGTTCAAAATATGGTAAAACGATGTTGTCAGGGCAATTATAATAGAGACACACAGCAAACAAAGAGGCGTTTTGTCTCTTTTTCCAAATCTTTAAATAAATCTTGAGAAGTGGATGCTGTGGATCAAACAGCCCTCAAGCAGTCAGAGTTTTTAATCATGTCACTGTAGCGAATCAGCTCATGGGGAAATATGAATAATTAATCATAACTAGTTATAATTAATTATAAATATTTAGATCCGCTGTAGATATTTACTTGACCTCTCAGGGTCAACTGTTTGTCAATTCTAAGAACATTAATTTCCTGGTTAAGGTAAATAACTTTCTTACTGTACAGTTCTACAGAGAGCCTGTAGCATAAATCGGCATGATTAAGGGACTCCAGTTATGAGCAAACAATGAACAACGTCAAGTGTGATACAAGTAAGGCTTTATTAACTACATAAACACTTAAACTAGTCTAACATACTACATAAACACTTAAACTGGTCTGACATACACATACACACGCATACGGTTGGTATAGGAAAGGGTTAAAGCTTAACGCAGTAAAGAGAAGAGAAAATAAGAATATGAAGTTATGGAACCATTTGCATATTCAGCAGATCTAACACCTGAAGGAAACATCAGATTCTTAGTTCAAACACAC
>NW_015549731.1:144585-150525 GCF_001515605.1 Sinocyclocheilus anshuiensis
TATCCCCCAATTGTAAGTCGCTTTGGATAAAAGCGTCTGCTAAATGACTAAATGTAAATGTAAATGTAGAATAACACCATTAATTTTACGTAAATGTTTCACATGAGCAAGTCAAAATGAAATACAATGATACGTAACACATAATAAGGCCTTAAATTAGTGAAATGATCAGATCACCTGCACAGTGCTGAAAAAGGGGATTTCTTCGCCCAAGATCAGACTGATTTATTCTGGTACCATTTATACGGGTTGCTAATCTGAGATTTCGTCGTCAGAAAAGGTGTACCCTCTACTAACAACAGAAATTAGGATTTCTTCGCTAAAATCAGGTTAGTTTCTTATCGTACGATTTAAACACATTATAGCACTGAAAACTTTCTACTGCAATTTAAACAATACTGCAATTTTGTGATTTCTTCACTAAAGCATTATTCATTATGGTACAGTTTGGACATGCCGCTGAGCTGAGATTCAGACTTATGCTTTGTCAGAACAGATTTATGCTTTAATACTGAAATTAGGGTTTCTTTGCTAAAATCAGATTAACCTTACACTGATACCATTAAGCATGAAATACATAAAGACTCTTTCAATCATAATAGAGGTACAAATTCAAGCCCCTACTTTATCTGCATTTAAACAAGCCAGCAAATAGGGACACACCAGCGTATCTCAAGTCACGCACACACTTTTAGGTTGACAGTGTTTAAGCTCATAACTTTCGTTTTATCACGCCCGCATTTCCTCCACCAATCTGTAGCGAATCAGCTCATGATCTAAATATTTATAATTAATTATAACTAGTTATGATTAATTATTCATATTTCCCCATGAGCTGATTCGCTACATCACTGAATAATTTAACAATTTCAAGAAAAATGTCCCAGTGCATTCCTTCCCCTGTTAGAAGAATAATATTCAATCAATCTGTTCTCTTGTCTTAGATGGCAACAGTTTTCAAGGATAGTTTAGCAGAGGGTCAATTGTTTCCGTTAATAACATTATGATAGTAATTGGCATATCATTAACACGTTGTAACACGTTATTGTGTTATTGTATTGCAGAATATTGGGAAGAAGATGTCTTGCCAGCAGTTCATTAGCAATCTGGATGGCCTCAACGACGGTAAAGATTTTCCAAAAGAATTGCTCAAGGTAAATTATATGGAAACACAGCAGACACGTATTTGCTTCCTTTTTTTTTATTACATTATTATTATAACCAGTGGTATGAAAAAGAAGCATTGCTTCAGAAAAACACATGCATGTCTACTGATAGAGTGTGATTTCTCACCAAATCTGACTGATTTTATGAAAACATACCCTAAACCGCATAATGCTCATGTTGTAATTTCGTTTATGAATGCATTCGTGTTTAAATTAGATTCAAAAGCATATTGTTTCATGTGCTCAGTCCCATAAGCCCATCTGACTGTATTGGTGTGGTTGTGGTGTTTCAGATATACGGTATTAACAGTCTCATATGTCTCCGTCCTGGTTTAGGTGCTCTATAACTCAATAAAGAACGAGAAGCTGGAGTGGGCGATGTGAGTATCCAGTATCATCCCCAGGAGTCAAGTGCGCTCGCATTATCATGTGACTTCTGGGGCTAATCTGCGTATAACGTGCGCAATACCTGTACACATGCATTGATGCTGGTTAATCCGCTCTGTTTCTGCAGCGAGGAAGAGGAGTTGAGGAAGAGTCTGTCGGAGCTGGTGGAGGAGCAGTGTGAGGTGGGAGGGAAGAGGGTTTTCAGGGTAACGGACGGCAGTAACCCTTTCATCGCCATTCCACTTTTGCTTAATGCTGTGACGTACAAACACGGTGTTCTGACACGCAAAAGCCACGCAGACATGGACGGCAAACGCAGTACGTGTGTCATTTGTTTGTTCTGCAAAGTCATGCTTTTGGTATAAATTTCTCAGTGCTGTTCCCCTTAGTTTCCACATCATTTCCTGTCCGTTCTCTTTTGTCTGTGTCAAAATATAACAGTCAAATAAATAAATAAAAACAAGGTAAATCATGTCTCTGTTCCAACTTACAATACCTAGTGTGCTGCCCATTAAGGCAACATTTCAAGGCATCATTACATGTTGTAATTTTTTATATTTTATAAGTATTTTACATTATATTTAAGGATTTTATATTATGAGTGCTGTGTATTTTTATGCTGATTAGTATCGCACCAATAGCAACATGCTAATGTTAAAAAAATGGTTAGTATGTTGTCTTTCAAGGTAGCTCCCTCCATAGGCAGTCAACAGCAAAGCAGCTTTGGAGCTGAAGCTTTGGAGCAGAGCTAATGTCAAGGAATGCAATAAATCAGCATTATTTAGAACCCGCCAAGATTTCTTCTGTTTAATAATTCAGCTGCTTTAATTAAAACAATTAGGTTGTATCTTCCAGTCTGGTGGAGTTCATTTATGAGCAGTGAAGTTGGTTCTAGAGATTTTCTTTCCTCGACTTGTGTTGCAGCAAACAACAGCGGAGCTCATTAGTGAAGTGTGTCTTTATTCTGTCTCTCTCTCTCACACACTTTTTCTCTTTTATTCTGTCTCTCTGCAGCCCCGAGAGGACGCAGAGGCTGGAAGAAGTTTTATGCCGTGCTGAAGGGGATGATTCTCTACCTGCAGAAAGTAATTTAAATCTACTTCCCACACACACACACACACCACACACAGTCATACTATATTTTGCAGCATGTGTACCATAATATTTGCAAGGAATAGTCAGACAACCAACTACATTTGCCAAAATGTCCAACAAGAGCCCACTACACTGATTGCTGTTTTCCACAATGCAATGCACATGATCTTTACAGTTTTCTTATACAGTTTACAAGTTTATTATCACTTTTTAGACTCATTATTTAATGAGACGTCCAAGAGTTAAGACATTTTTTTACACAGAATTGTATTAAAAATGCCAAATAATAGATACATTTCCAAGATTATAACTCGACATCACTCACTGAATTAATTATGTAACTTAGTAAAGTCATGTAAAGTCATGTTTAAAATATATAAGGCAATATACATTATGGCATACAATATGCTAACAGTGTCTACTCTAGTATTCCAGTCTGAACATACAGTAGTCATAGACTCTTTTCCAAAACATGACAAGCTGAATTGCCATCTGCTATCTTCATAGGCAGAGATGCTAAATCAAACCTCATAAGTGTTGAGTTACTTTAGTACTATTTATATACTGATTACTAGTTTTTACTAGTACTATGCTAGTTTTTCTTAGTATTTTATTAATATTTTGATTTCAGTTTTTGTTTAAAATTTTAATTATTAGTAATTTTGTTATGTGCTTGTTATTGTTATTTTTCTTTTTTTATTACTGTTTAGGTTTAATTTATTTTTATTTAAATTTGAGATTTACTTTACAGTTTATTATTTTTTATTTTAGTGCTTCAACAAGTTAGTTCTCAAGGTAACATTTCTCATTTTCATTTAGTTTAAGTTTTTCGTTTAGTTTTATTATTATTTCAGCCTTATTTCAATTAATAATGTTAATTCAATTAATTTATAATGTTATTTCAATTAAAAATGTTTTTAATTGTGTTAGTTAATGATAACCCTGATTTGAATCACAATACAAAAGCAGTGAGTCCACACAAATAGGGCTAGTCACAAGACACAGACAAGAAACTCGGCTTACAATTGACTCTTCGCAAAGACCCGAAGAAATTTTTTCTCTCTGTCTCCCTCGTATGGTCAGGATGAGTATAAGCCTGATAAAGATCTGTCAGAGGTGGACCTGAAGAATGCAGTACGGGTTCACCACGCTCTTGCTACTAGGGCCTGTGACTACAGCAAAAGACAGAACGTCCTCAAACTCAAGACCTCGGACTGGAGGGTCTTCCTCCTGCAGGCCCCGTAAGCATCATGCCTCTTCAACTGCTCCGAGAATCTTTTTCTTGTTCCTTTTACTGTAGTTGGTTAGTTAACAGTCCACTATGTCACAGAGTACTAGGGGTCAGATTGCTTTCATTCTTTGCTTACTTGTTTGACTTTCCCTTTAAATGTGTGTGTGTGTGTGTGTGTGTGTGTGTGTGTGTGTGTGTGTGTGTGTGTGTTTGTACGGGGGGCTTTAAATGTGTGTGTGTGTGTGTGTGTGTGTGTGTGTGTGTGTGTGTGTGTGTGTGTGTGTGTAGGAGTGAAGAGGAGATGATGTCATGGATTTTCAGGATTAATCTGGTCGCTGCTCTTTTCTCGGCTCCTGCTTTTCCCGCTGCCATCGGCTCCATGAAGAAATTCTGCAGACCGCTGCTGCCTTCATCCACCACTAGACTCAACCAGGTGCACAAATATAACTGTAAACTGTCTACAGACTAATGAACTTCATTACGTAGTATATATATATATATATATATATATACTGTGGTGATAATTCTGCGGTTTTGTTTAATACTCGTACTGAAACGCTCGTGACGCTTCCAGTGATATTAACGTCTGCCGTCTCACTAATGAGGACATAAACTGAATTCAATAATGTAATGAATAAAGATATGTGATAATGGTATGGTAATCTAATACTAATGAAACTTACAGAATTGTTATTGTTGACTGTTTAAAAAATAGTAGACAATGTACGGTATATACATAATGATGGTTCTAATTTATACAGGAAGAGCAACTGAAGTCCCATGAGAACAAACTGAAGCAGATTTCTCTGGAATTGGAGGAACACAAGAGGAGCCCACCAGATCTGACGCCCAAGAGCAAAGAATCAGAAGAGTATCGAATCAAAGAGCACTATTTAACCTATGAGGTCGGAACAATACAAAGTCACCTGTCTCAGAGCTCATATGAATGCTTTTTAGATGTTACAATTATGCTTTAGCTCTTGTACAGGCCTGATGGAGATTGAGTCAAACTTGTTAGAAAACACACCTTTTAACCTTTGTTTTAGTTATCAAATGATTGCTTTTAGCTGATTGGGTACTCATTGGTCATAAAATAGCATCTGTAAAACATCTATATCAGTGGTTCCCAATTGGTGGGTCGTGACCAAAAAACTGGTCACAAGTCTGTTCTGATCATGGTCCTGGTCAGCAGGGAAAATAATGCAAATCACAAATAGTAAAATGCAACTAACCAAAACCAATCATTTTAATTTAAAGCCATTTTAATCTTTTTTTTTTTTTCTCTGTCTGCAGAAATGTCGCTATGAGACGTACGTCAGCCTCCTGCAGGCCAAGTTTCGCACAGGAAGTGATGATTTGGATAAGATTGAAGCCAGTCTGTTCAGCGGGGAGGCGAAAGAAGGTTACCTGCGCAAAACTCAGTCCAGCCCGTCAATCAGCCAAGGTCAGGGGGTCAACGGACGGGCCGGTCATAAACACGCCCCAGAGCACAATAGCTGAAGAGCCTTCTTTGACCTCTGAACTCATGTGACACACTCACGTCTGAGCCTGACTGCAGTGGGTTCGAATACGCGAGACAGAGTCGAGAGAAATACAAACGTAGCATTATAATGTCCTTATTATTTCAATGTACAGTAAATTTATTATGACCATTATATGTATTATTAGTATTATTACTACAACAATAAACATTGTTAATACTGCTATGAACGTGCCAAAAAACGAAAAATGAGGAGACCAAGACTGTATAAGTGGGAAGAAATGACAACACTGCATATAAAGTCAAGAGAAAGTGAACTGCGGCATCACAAATGTGTGGCAGAGGATGCACTGTGACATGCAGCCACGTTGTGATGTCATTTAGAATTTTACTGTGACATTACAGTGACACACAAAGAGATTCATTTAGATTCCATTAAAGGGACAGTTCAGCCAAAAATGAAAAATCTGATCCTCGTATCGTTCCAAATCTGTACGATTTTCTTCTGAAGAACATAGAAGATATTTTGAAGAACGGTGGGGCCTAAACAACATCAGACCCCATTTACTTCCATTGTAGGG
>NW_015549731.1:150961-157732 GCF_001515605.1 Sinocyclocheilus anshuiensis
CTGAGAGTCACTTCATGAGCATTTGACCGTTTCATTTGAGTAAAACTATCATCATGTCATACACACACAGAAATGTAAAGGTATTCACGGCAACCCGTCAAAATAAAAGTTCGGTTTAACTTGAAGACATTGGCAGAAATATATTACTATTGTTGAGTAGAATGTACGTAACAGGCTGCTACTACTACTACTAAAATTATTAAAACCTTTATTTTTAAGGAATAAGCATTCAATATTTCTTCAATGATTTAATTGTAATATTAAATGACCTTTATTTTCCAAAAAATAAAATTAGTTTAATTTTCATTACTTAAAAGATAGATTAAATTAATATTTTATGCCTTAAAGATGTAAATACACAACACAGAATTTCTGAGCCAAAAATCATAAGGCTATTGTAAGAATAACTGAAACTTGTTTTTATGCTTTCAGATAATTAGACATGCTAAATCAGAATTTGGTAACAATAAAACATAAGGTTGGAAAAAATAAAACATTAGATCTCAGGTTTCAGAACTGCTGAAGAAGGTAAAGAAGACAGTGGCAGGAAATGGAGAGCGAAGTGGTTTCTGTACACTGTCCTAAACTCAGATTGAGATAGCTATTGCAAAATCTAAACAGGTGCACAGAGGAGAAGATAGGAAATACATTAAAAATGTAATTTAACCATTAAAAAGGAGTCCAGAAAAAAAAAAAATGTAAACCTAGGGAAAACACTGCATCTGTCTCAGAGCTCATCTGAATGCTGTTCTTTGTCCTTCTAGATGTTACAATAATGCTTTAGCTGTTTTACAGGCCTGATGGAGAAGAACATATAGGTTTCAGTCGAACTTGTTAGAAAACACACCTTTATACCTTTGTTTTAGTTATCAGATGATGGTTTTAACTGATTAAATACTCATTGGTCACAAAATAGCATCTGTAAAACATCTATATCAGTGGTTCGTGACCAAAAATGAGGTCACAAGTCTTGGTCAACAGGGAAAATAATGCAAATTACAAATAGTAAAATGCAACTAAGCATATAATCGTGCATGGTTATAATAGCAAAATGAATAGGCTTCAAACTTTTAAAAAGGAGGAGAAAACTTTTCATGTGTATTTTGTTATTATTGTCAAAGGTTATATGACCCATACTACAATAAACAAGTTAAAACGAGGATATATGTTTTATGCATGAATTATTGTAATTTAGAAAATAAACAAACAGGTTAAATAATACTAATACTAATCATTATCATTAATAAATCTATGAATATTACATTGTTTGATTTCAAGGACATTTTTGTTTACTTTTGTGCAAAATAAAAAAATTATTGGGTCCCAAAGACCCCTAATCATTTGAGACCCCAAAATCATTTGAGAACCACTGATTTAAATCACATATATATAAGATTTTTGCATATAACAGAGAAGTACTCAGTGTGTAATATTTTGCTAACCAAAACCATTCATTTTAATTTAAAGCCATTTTAATCTTTATTTTTTTCTCTGTCTGCAGAAATGTCGCTATGAGACGTACATCAGCCTCCTGCAGGCCAAGTTTCGCACAGGAAGTGATGACTTGGATAAGATTGAAGCCAGTCTGTTCAGTGGGGAGGGGAAAGAAGGTTACCTGCGCAAAACTCAGTCCAGCCCGTCAATCAGCCAAGGTCAGGGGGTCAACGGACGGGCCGGTCATAAACACGCCCCAGAGCACAATAGCTGAAGAGCCTTCTTTGACCTCTGAACTCATGTGACACACTCACTCTGACTGCAGTGGGTTCGAATATGTGAGACAGAGTTGAGAGAAATACAAACGTAGCATTATAATGTCCTTATTATTTCAATGTACAGTAAATTTATTATGACAGTTATATGTATTATTAGTATTATTACTACAACAATAAACATTGTTAATAATGCTATGAACATTATTATTCGCCAAAAACGAAAAAATTAGGAGACCAAGACTGTATAAGTGGGAAGAAACGACAACACTGCATATAAAGTCAAGAGAAAGTGAACTGTGGAATTACAAATGCATTGCGGAAGATGCACTGACATGCAGCCACGTTGTGATGTCATTTAGAATTTTACTGTGACATTACAGTGACAAACAAATAGATTCATTAAAGACAAAAATTTTAAATCTGACCCTCATATCGTTCCAAATCTGCACGATTTTCTTCTGAGGAACATAGAAGATATTTAGAAGAATGTTGGGGCCTAAACAACATCAAACCCCATTCACTTTCATTGTATGAAAAAAATAAAACTGCCTGAGACATTTTTCAAAATATCTTCTTTTGTGTTATGCAAAAGATGGAAAGTCATAAAGGTTTGGAATGACTTGAAGACAAAATTTGTCAATGTTAAAGTCAGTTTATATGCGGAGACGGCAATAAGTATTTTTTCCCCCCAAAAAAGTTTAACCTGGCAGACAGGGTAACAATAGCTCAACCAATAAAGCTTTGCAGTGATGATGTATTTTTGTCGGCCAACCCGAAAGTTTGCATCACCTTGCTTCCCTCAACAAAAACATCTTGCTTTTGGATTATTGCAGAAAATAGGCTCTGTGACCGACAAAAGTTTATGATTCTTACATGCTTTATTCAACATAATAATCTTCAGAAATGGACAAAATTTTATGAATTTTGAAACCTAAATATAATCAACAAAGGTAAAAAGCTAAAAATAGGCTATGAGCGAATTACACCATGGACTTCAACTTCTCCACTATTAACCTTCCAACAACTCTTTCATTCTTCATAATAAAAAAAGTTTGAGTTAGAATAGTTTGCAAGAGTGAAATTATAAACCCAACAAGGCTGTTAAAGTGACTAGTGAGTTTTCCTGTTCATCATGATGATGTTTAATGTAGTCCCATTTAGCCACTTGTTAGCAAATGCCTTTTTCAAGACAAGTAAAAGCTTAAAAAAATTACAGAGGTTATTACAGATGCATTATGTTGTAGAATAAAACGCGTAAATATCTTGAGCTTGTATTAATCGCAGACTTTATTTCAGGCATTTAACCAAAAACCCACTGACTTCAGGACAATGGAACTGGAAGTGCTAAAATGCCATTTTTTTAGGTTTAGGCCTACAAAAACATGCCATCTCTGCAGCACTCTTACTATAGCATCCATTTAGGGTGGGACTGTCAGTTTGACTGACCAATGGCAGGCAGGGAGAGTTCTGAAAATCTGTTTGAAAAGTCAAAATTGCAATTCCGTTGTGGCGCAGAAATGACACATTTCACCTTTAATTAAATCATGACATCACTTGGCAGTGTTTGACATTCTTTATGACATCACAATGTGTGTGTATCCCAAGGCTGTGTGTGGTAATGGCTTCCTGACTGACAGGTCTGGTTTAGATGTAGCATTTGATGTACTTGTGAGATACTCACAGTATGGGTCTCATGAAGTGGCCAGTTTAAGGGCTTTGCCGCACGTTGGGGTGCATGTAAAGATTCATGTGGGCTGTTTGTAGTGTGATATAACTACCCCCTTGTAATTATTTATTATGTTATATTTATTCATTGTAAATTTATTTTCTCCTTTTGGAGCCAATATAGCGTGAAGACGCTTGTAAAGATGACTACATTTGACCCTTGATTAGTTTAACCCACACCATTGTTGTTGTTTTTTTTAACTCTCTTAACTGAGGAGCCGACGGTTGATTCATGGATCCAGGGATATATCGGATGTTGGAAAATACAGTGTCTTAACACGGGACAGGGTATGGGACATTGTAATTGTATGCGCACAAGCGAGGAAGGAAGACTGCAAGTTGAGTCTGAGTATGCAAAACAGTAACGAAGAGGAAAAACATTTCGGACTGAAAGCAATGCCCTCATTTTCTCTATTCAGTGGACCACAAAGCCTCTATGTGTTTCTATGTGCCTGCAGAAAATTCAACCTGGACTGAATATTGAGCAGCAGGACTGCAAACAACACAACATGAACCTCCCTGCCTCTTCATCTGAATCGCTGTAGCGAATCGAAACGTCTCAATCCTAGAAACCTGTCACTTTTGAAGAAGATAATTGTTCTTGAGCCACCAAATAGGACTCTGAGACTTAACGGTACAAACTTTGAGCAAGTGCAAGTAGATTTTTATAGTCCTGTTGTAAAGCATGAGGACATTAAAGTGAGAGAATGAGCTTTTGGCTCTTTTATGCTTTATGGATGTGGAATGATGTAAGAGCTGCAATTTTATACATTCTTAGTAATGGCTTTCTTAAAGGGACCTCTATAGCCTACTTTTCGCTTTGGCTGTTATGCTAATATGATTTTTCCCGTTTAGGGTAGAACTCAGATGCTGTTGTAATAAAAGATTGTGATGATTATTTCACCATCTCCGCCAGCGTAGAAGGAGTCTGTGTGTTTCATCTCATTTAAAGTCCTTATTTCTGCCACACAGGTTAGTAGATGCACTTTTGCCAAGTGTTGCATTAATCATTTCTTACAGAAAAGCACTAGTACATCTTTCTTCTCATATCTAATGTCTTTGTTTTAATGCAAAATCATAGATTTTCTTGGAAAATTATATTACACACATTATTATCAAGCAGGTATTACCAATTAACATCTAAGGCATCAAATCTTCAAGTCAACATGAACCGGCAACCCATTTGACTTCCGCTTTGTGACATTGGTTGAAAACAAAGTAATTTTAGAGGAAGCAGGTCTCCTTTGAAATCACATGCACTGAATAATCACCCACGATACGACAAGGAATATGTGTTCTCAAAGAGTTGTTGTTTTCATTTTGACAAGTTTAAAACGTCAATGAGTCCTAAAACCTAGAAACAATTCAGTATTTTTGCACCTTTATTTTTTGAATGAGTTTTTGGTTAAATACCTGAAATAAGGTCTGTGGTTAAAGCAAGCTCAAGATATTTTCACTTTTTATTCGGCAATATAAATACATCATGATATTTGTTAAAGCTTCTTCTCATCTTGAAAAGGGCATTTGCTAACAAATGGTAAATAGGACTACAGAGGTTGTTGGCGACATTAAACATAATCATACATCATAAACAGGTAAACTCATCTACTCACAATCTTTATTTTAAATAAAGTTCGAAAGAGTCGTCAGAAGCTTAGTCGTATAGTTCATTCATAGCCTAACTTCAGTCTTTTTTTTCTTTTTTCTTCTGCTGATTGTTTTTAGGCTTCACAGTTCATGAAATGTGTGCTTTGTGAAGATTTATCCTGATAATTTCAATTTCGATATTTCTAGAAAATGTAGCCTCAGGTGTAGGCCAGACCTGATAACACATTTACAACCTTTGTAGCCAACCATTTGCATATTATACAAGTGTTTTCTAATTCTATCCCAAGTACATTGCCTGGAATAGACTTTAGAACCTAAAGTGAGAACATTGGTATTGATGGCTTTCAGTAGTTTTACAGTATTTAAAGTTTGTTGGGCAGCTCTTTAATTTCCAGTGAAGTCCAAATAATAGTTTTGTGGCTTTTAGTCTCTGTCTGTTAATACTGAAGTCATTTGAAAGCTAGATGCTGTAGCTTATTCGAAGCAAACTAAACATTGCAATATGAAGCAATATGAAGAAGCATGTCTCATGGTTCTCAACCGATATAAACAATAGAAAAAGATTGTTCTGTCCTGCATGAAATTCCTGTTTCAATTGACAACACATGGGTTAAAATAGGTCATTTTAAAGCAATTTGAATTTTTAGAGAACAATTAGTTTCATGTTTGCATGTTCTGTACTAGCTTGCCACTTTGAACGGATAATTAACCCAAAAATGAAAATTGTCAGCATTAACTCACCCTCATGTGGTTTCAAACCTGTATGACTTTTTGTGGTTCACAAAAGATAATTCAATGGGGTCCAAATAACTTTAATGACAGAATTGTAATTTTTGGGTAATCTATTCCTTTAAAATGCCACTGGAACTGAGCTAATTCAACAACACAAAAAACAATCATTGCCATGGAGGAATGGATGATTTATTGCAATTAGTCATTTTCAGACACAAAGGCTTTCCAACTCAAGAACAACATACGTACCTGTACAAAAACACACTTGTTACCAAGAAACGTAAATCTGAATAAAGTTGTGAGAACACGCAAACAGCCAAGGGAACAAACAGAGGATGCAGAGGAGGAGGAACGTTGTGGCAATGAAGAAAAGTGGAACACGATGGGATTTCTAAGCAATTTAAGCACCATATTCATGTTATAGGAAAGGCTGAACAGAATACCTTCGAATGTATGACTTAAGTTTAACATGGGTACACACATGAGAATAATCACAGTATTTTTTCATTAGACATTTTTAACCAACTAAAGAAAATAACAGTTGGTGCACTACTTAATCATGCAATTTACTTTAGTAAACCTTCTGTAA
The DNA here is from genome assembly GCF_001515605.1 of Sinocyclocheilus anshuiensis. Classification (NCBI taxonomy): domain Eukaryota; kingdom Metazoa; phylum Chordata; class Actinopteri; order Cypriniformes; family Cyprinidae; genus Sinocyclocheilus; species Sinocyclocheilus anshuiensis. Next base: position 157,328 of record NW_015549731.1, read on the forward strand.
CACAGACAAAATAGACTTCAATATGTAGAAGAACTTCATAGATTTCTGCCAAACAGCAATTGTCACAAAGCCTGGAAAGTAATTATAGAATCTTTGAATGTGAGGTCACCTATCAAAAATAATATGCTGATTTTTTTTTATTTTCTTTATATATTTAAAGTGCAAGTATTTTATCCATTTGATTCAATGCTTTCTGTAAGTATAAAATACAAAGGGGGGAAAAACAGCAATATGCTTTTTCCTATATATATTTCCTATGCATATAGGAACAAATATATAGGAATCATATACATCTTTATATATTTTTATATATATATATATATATATATATATATATATGCTATCTTTTTTAATAAAGAGGAGCATCATATGTAACAAACTATATATACACACACATCACAGGAC
>NW_015549731.1:158261-165602 GCF_001515605.1 Sinocyclocheilus anshuiensis
AGGAGCATCATATGTAACAAACCATATATACACACACACATCACAGGTCATATATATATTTTTAAGTACAACACATTTGATAGGGAATAAAAAGGAAATGGTTGGTGGGATGTGAATACCCTCCTTGTGCATTGACCCTCGATGCAGAACCCCTCCCAGACAGTCTGCTTAATACGTAAAATGCTCACAGATACATGCTAAGCAGGTCAAAGCCTTGAGCTTGTGAGACCGAAGGAACGTGAAGTATGAGAACTAATCCAAGTTGGTGACTGGCCGTGGTTTAAAAGGGAAGGGGACGTATAATGGCACACACACACACGCTTCAAGAGATTCACACATAGATTAAGTTAAAAGGTTGCGCTTCGCTCTTCGTATTGGAAACCGCAGATGCGTGAGGGCTTTAAGGTGTCTGTGCAGCTCCATTAGTTCAGTTCTGCTCATTAAGGACAGGTGATGCTTCGAATCAGCTCCTGGAATTGGAGAAAAGACTGAAATTGCTATTCCAGTCCAGCATGGAGTCGGAGTACCATCTAATTTTTTATTTTTTTTTGTCCCCACAGGCTGTTGTGCATCAAACCAATACTGGTCTTTGCTGGTGGAGAGCTCGAACACTATTAAATGAGAAAGTCTCGGCTGAACGATGCCACCCGGACAGGATTGAGCCATTTAATACCCAATAGCACCTTTACGATTGACTTAAAACATGTGCGTATTCGATCGAGGGCTTCGAGGGTGTGTTTTTGCATCACTAGAAAACACCCTTAAATGTTACTTCCAGTTTAGATTACGCACAGTGGCACACATCGAACAGTTTTCGTAATCGGATCTGGGCAGTGACAGGAAAAAGATTTGCTTACCGGTCTCAAGAGGAAAATAAATATAACAGTGTACAAACAGAGCTAAAATAGTCCCTACAAGAGAAGCATGCTGTTTCAGATTCGGTCTTCACGAGATGTGAGGGCAAATCGAGCGAGACAAAGTGCGTATGTATGCTTTAATATTGTGCAGTGGTAAACAAGAGACCAAACGCTCTGCAGGAATAATGTCAGCCTTGATCCCCTATAAACTTCCTCATGTGCTTAGCACGAAATGGGCCTTTAGCATGGGGGTCTGTGGCTAGAAACCCCCAAACTGTCCGTGGGCTGGTGGCTTCAGTAGATATGAAGGTCTCGTTTTTACAAAACCCCACATATCTGAGTATTTGTGATGTTTGGGTCTGACAGAAACAGGCTTTTACCTGCAATACTAGTGAGCTGGCTTATGTCGAGAGAGGGACTGAGAAAAAACGTCTTTATCTTTTTTCCTAACAACAGTCACAAGATATTTTATCAAATAGTTATGAATATCTCTGACTGAAGCATTGCGCATTAAACATTGGCTAAAAAAAAACAAAAACAAAACATATATATTAGCAACCGAGAATCAAACCACCAAGAAGCTTTTGAAGTGACTACATAACTATATTTTTAGGTCACACAGGACTGTGTCTGATTGGCGGAGAGCAGATTTGCCGCCGTATACGCAGGTGCTTTCAGACGGCCCGTTTGTGGTGACCGGTTATGTTACTAGAATAAACCCTCAACTTTGACTTGGGCAGTCAAAAAGGTTAGTTTAATATGCAGAAAAATGTTTCAATTAGAGCGAGTCTCATGCATACATTTTTGTCGTTGCAGGGGACAAGTATCCACACACATAGAATGCCGATGATGCGCAACATTCAATCATCCCGCAGAATCTGATCCCCCCCTTGGACCCCAAGAGGCAGCCATCAGTAATGCCTGTTCAAAAACATTGCATTATTGTTTTCCACTCAATTTAGCATGTCTGGTAATGCTTTTGTAGTGTTGAAGTTGAGTTAACGTTCTAATCAGCTGGATTATACGATTTAATTAACAAAAAAAGAATGACAAATGTTTAATTTGACCATTTGTAGCTTCGGTTACATATGTGAAACTTTAAAAGACAGTGTCATCTTTTCATAGTTATCACAACATCATTCAGCGATTTTGTAGGATTTCCAATCAGGCATTGAACAGAGTACCCATTATAAGATCTTTCAGGAAATAGTTTTGCTTTGGGGGTCCAAAGGGGGACATGAACCTAAGGCGGGACTGAATTTGGGGCAACGCCGCCATTGGCACGCAGCCTATTGCACAAGCTACTAAAATGTTAGCACTGTAACTTTAGTGAGAAAAGTAAAATCTCAAGGTGCGATGTGACGAGGTTGACAACAAACGAATTCAGCAACTGATAAGACTGGCAGAAAAAAATCCCACGAGCGGGGATATTAGCACCAAACAAAAAAAAATCATACAGGCTACTGCCTCGGCCAAAAGTCTACTAATATAGGCCTACATTAGCATAACGCTGGGCTGTAGCGAGAAACGTACGTATAAACTTATCACGCAGTTTTTTTTTTTTTTAACCTGTTACTTTTTTAATTAACTTATATGTTTTTACACGGAGCACGAGGAGCAGACCTCCACCGTCTTTAGGTGACTACTGCTGCGTTCACGTCACGCCAGAACTACAGAAATGTTGATGAAAATGTATGTCTTTGTCATAATTTAAAAAATGTCACAAAGACTGGCATCAATGACAAAACCGCACATGGATCGATGTCGCTTTTGAGCAACGCCACGGAGAACCAAAGTAATTCGGATATGACGTGAACGCAGCACATCCATGTTTACGTCAGCGCTGTTTGATTATGACATCATCGTTCTTTCCCCAGCAACGTGGAGGGCCGAGAGCCCCACGCGCCTTTCTTTGATTGGCTTGTCATCGAAGTCATCGAAGAAGCTCCACGAGTGGTACGGCAACTACGCTGTTGTGACCCCGAACCACAAAGAAAGACAAACAGCGATCAGAAAGAAAATGATCGGACACGTAAAGCATGTAAACGTGTGGAGAATATAAGGCACCAGAGTTGTTTTTTGACGTTGTAGAGGATGCTCCGCGCAGGTATTAACACAACTCGCACTAGTGGACAACTCCTTTTTGAGTACCTGCCCCCCTCCCACCCCGTCCCCAAAAACGAAATAAAGAAAAATTCCCACAGAAAACGTGGGCAATTACATAAGGATCTAAGTACATCTGATTCACAAAATCATAGTTTGTATATCTACGTTAGCACTTCAATGAGACGTCTGTCCAAATGTCAGTGGGCAACGGTGCAACAGGGTTCGTATTTAACAGGAGCAAACGTCAACCGGTTGTTTTAGCAATGCCTTCGCTGTGCGGCTACCGAAGCACACATTGCTTGACGCGTGCAAACAAACAATCTCATTTGCTTTGTGTAGAGAGTTTAAAAGGCAAACGAGTAAACATATCTAGATCTCCTCATATGCATTTCAAGGTGCACTCGGTCATTTTGGGTTTTTGTGAGACATGAAGCTTCTTTTGCCATGATAAATGTATTCTGCAAATGAAAGTGACTAACATTGAGCTTATGTTGATAATTTGGCTGGTCATGTGATCTCAACATGGTGGACCCTATGATGCAACCAGGCGAAAAAATGCTTGAATAATGAAAAATGACCAAGTGCACCTTTTAAGTCGAACCAGAAGGGGTGACATCCATTTATATAAATTGAATAATCTAACAATAGTGCATATTAAAATATTCACAGCACTGCCGCATCACTGTTCCTTCACTCCTGGTGTTCGTTTGCATGTTGAACCTTTGGTTCAAACGGTTCCTAAAGAATAGCTTTTGTGCTAGAAGTCAAAAGTGAGCCCCAATTATATATTTCTTCCTCTTTTTCAATTTGCACCTTTGGAAATAGTATTATACTGCAAAAAAATGTCCATCATTGTTTTCCAGTCAAATTCACGGCATCCTTAAAATAATTTACTTGACAAACAGAACTGTACAAGTTCGAGTGGGGTCAGATGCTATAATAGGCAACAAGCCACCATGACGTCACTCACTTTGCACGCTCTCGTTAAAAACCCCAGTGTGCATGCTGAATATGAACAGCATTTTCACGCCACTTTGTTTTGTTTTTTTAATTAAGAAAGTACATTTTTAAAATCTGCAAAAAAAAAAAAAAAACATTAGGTCATCAGTTTTTACACTTGAAGCGGCCGCTGTCAAGTTGGCAACATGACTGACAGGTGTCAGAGCTGAAGTGTTCAGAAAGCAGATCGAATCGTATTGTTTTTATATTACGTGTCATTTTACCATTGACTAGGTATGTTCTTTTATTTCTAGTATTGACATTCTTTGCTGTGTGTCATGAGTGGTCTGACTACAACTGTATATATATTAATATATATGGTTTTCAGGATGTTTAGATATTTGTACTGGAAAACAAGTGGATTTTTTGCAGCGCATAAGAGCTTGAATGTGTCACACACGTGGGTAAAGAGGGATATACACACACTCCTGCACCATCCTGGACAGGGTTCATACATCATGTTGTCGATAGCAGCGTCTTACTGTTAAATGTTGGGTAAGTGGGTAACTTCCGGCGATGAGTGAAGAGATGCAACTGTTTGAGTCTGTGAGGGTTGTGTGTGTGTGTAGGTCGATCCCACATTACAGTAACGTCTGATTATCATGTCATTTGTCCTGTGCGCACAGGTATGCATTAGTCCTCGTCCCCGTCGTCCCCGTGCAGGCCCTCCGGTTGCATCTCGCGCTCCCTCCGCTCTCGGCTTCGCTCCTGGATCTTCTTCATCTCGTCCGCGTACTTGCAGAAGGTCGCGCCGAATTTGGACCAGACTTTGCAGGGCACCGTGATGGAGTTGCGGTAGGTGGGCTTCACCTCGCTGACCCGCATGAAGACGCCGTACTTGTTGGAGCCCACGTCGAAGAAGAAGCGCTTGTTGTCCACGGTCAACGACGTGCCCTCGGGCAGCTCCGCGGGGTCCTCGTCCACGCCGAAGTCGTCGATGAGTTTGGCCAACGCGTCGCGGAACTCGATGAGTCCCTGTGCAGGAAGAGCGATGGTCTGGCCTTGCGAGGTTCCCATGCCGGGCCCGCGATTGACGGTCTGCCGGATTCGGAGAAACCGCCCCCTCTGGTTCTCCTTCAGATCCATGTAGTACTTCCGATTCTCCCGCACCAGGAACTCGCTCTTAAGCGCCCTCCTGGGCTCGTCCTGCACCGTGTCAGGGTTGCTGGGGCCCAGCTGGGCGTAGTGTTCGATGAAGTCTCCTAGGTAGTCGCGGAACTCCACGGCGACGGACATGGAGAGAGTCAGGCGGCTCTTGTTTCCCCCGGCCCCGACCTCTGCTATCTTCAGAAAGCGGCCTTTGGCGTTCTGCTTCACGTCCAGATAGAAGCGTTTGTTCTGAATGTCCACCCGCTTCGAGGCGAGCTCCTCCGTGTCGTGCTGGAGCCGCGATGCGGCGCCCGGGTGCATCGGGCCAGGGCCTGTGGCGAATCCACCTTGCTCACTTCCACTGTCTCTGTCCGCCATGATGCAGCCTCCCCGCTTACCTTCTCTCTCCGTCTCCCTCAGCCCTGCTGCAAAAGCGACTGGTGCTGAGCGACCGCGGAGCTCTCGCGAGATCTGCTGCCAGAGACGCTTCCTGAAGGTGGAGACGACAACCTCCGCGTTCAGCGGTCAACTTGGATCAGGTAAGCAGCAAAGAACACAACCAGGGAAAAAGACAGTAAACAAAATATTCTTAGAGGGTTACTATACATGACATTCTGAAATTAACTAAAACGTATTATATTATTCTTATAACACCATTGTATTGTTTTAAAAGCAATTGAATGTTTAGTTAGCCTATATAAAGGATTCAAATCAACATCTTTGAAAACAAAAATATTTTAATTACATTAATGACTGTATAATTTACAAGGAATGTAATAAAACAATAAAAAACTTAAAGGGATAGTTCACCCAAAAATGAAATTCTGTCATCATTTACTCACCCTCATGTCGTTCCAAACCTGTATGAGTTGGTTTCTTATGTTGAACATAAAAGAAGATATTTTGAAGATTGCTGGTAATTAAACAGTTGGTGGTTGCCATTGACTTCCATAGTGTTTATTTTCCTACTATGGAAGTCAATGGCAACCACCAACTGTTTGATTACCAGCAATTTTCAAAATATCTTCTATGTTCAACATAAGCAACTCATACAGGGTTGGAACGACACGAGGGTGAGTAAATGATGACAGAATTTTCATTCTTGGGTGAACTATCCCTTTAATATGAAAGGGTCTATTTTCAAAGAGTCACTACAAAACACAAGTTTTATGACATTCTGTAACCATTTGTGGATTCCGATGTATAAACATTGCTGTCATAAAATTGCAGTCTCTTTTTTTGTTGGAGACTCCAGGTGTAGATTCATGTCGAAGTTTAGCTGCTCGTTTATTTTGTGTCAGGACGTTTCCACAGATAAGCGGTTTGTTCAACGTACTGAAATATCAACCTCTCCACTGACATCCATTCACACAGAATGGTCTTGTACGCGTTGCGCATTTATTTTATTTTATTATTTTTTTTAGCTCATCTTGAAGTCTCCGTCTGATGGAGGGTCTCTATTTCTGCAGTCCGCGATATTCTTCAGATCAGGAGTGTGTTGGTAAAAGTCATATCAGCGTTACGATTGCGCACAAAGCAGTAAACTTCTTAAGTCATTTGGATCTTTTTTGCCATTCTTTGGAAGTTGTTGTTGTTGTTGTTGTTGTTTTATTATTTTCTTTTTGTCTGTGTCCATCACAAGGTGTAGATCAGGGGTGGGCAAACTTGGCCCTTCCAGGTCACTTTCCTTCAGAGTTTAGCTCCAACTCTAATCAAACACACCTGAACCAGCTAATCATTGTCTTCAAGACTACTAGAAAGCTACAGGCAGGTGAGTTTTATCAGGGTTGGATCAAATCTCTGCAGGAAAGTGGCCTGGAAGGGCCAAGTTTGCCCATCACTGGTGTAGATTATCTCTCATATTACCATGACTCGTGTGCATGTGGTTAATAATTGTATGTGTGTGAAAGGGAGACAGAGAAAGGGAAACTCGAAAGAATAGGCTAATAAATGTCAACATGTTTTATTGCTGTTAGATATTTTCACAAATTCTCTTGCATTTATCTTATTACATTATTTTTGTATAAGTATGCGTAATTGGCAATAATACGCTGTAAAATTAGTTGTAAAATTACATTATCACAGACAAAATGCTAGGACTTAGTAATTGTAACGATATGGACTAATAGACGCACATATCTATTTGCTGTTCAGCACCACGGACAGCGACAGCGCCGCGCCCACCTTAGAGACGGTCAACAAGCTTTATTATGAGTGAGTGAATGAATTCTGAGGCTGCTGCTCATTAAATGCTTTGAGGACGCCTAAAAGCAAGAGTATAAGTTATTAT
>NW_015549731.1:166088-174589 GCF_001515605.1 Sinocyclocheilus anshuiensis
GAGTACAGCTCCAACCCTAATTAAAACCCACCTTCCTGTAGCTTCCTAGTAACCCTTCAGACCTTGATTAGCTTGTTCAGGTGTGTTTGATTAGGGTTGAAGCAAAACTCTGCAGGGCTGCGGCTCTCCAGGACCGACGTTCGCCACCCCTGATATATATATATAATATCATTTATTAATGATATAATAAAGACATGATAAAAAGAAGCCGTATTTTAACATTCTAATAGAAAACACGTGAACGCATTCTCAGAAATGTAATATTTGAATTCATGTCGGTTCTATACATTTTAAAATCGTTTACACCACTTTGAATTTATAAATAGCAATGATTTCAAACATATTTTATATGATGAGGGTCCTCTATGTTTTATGATTTTCTTGTCACAAGACAACAATGGCTCCTGCAAGGGTGATTATGTCACATGTTCAAATGTTAATAATATTGTTAAACAAGATTGTATAAAAGTAATTTTGATCATTTTCAGACGCTTTTTTATTTTATATTTGACCCTTTTATGAAAAGACACGTTTTGTTAAGCTCAAATAGCGTAAATTATTGGTTTTATTCACTTAAAGATAAATAATAAATATTATTTTAAATAAATATGATTAAAGTATTTAAAAATAAATACAATTAAATAAATAATATTGATATTACTAAATATTAAAAACATTAATAATAAAAAATAAAAATACTGCGAAAATAAAATTTTTTGACAATAATAATGTAATTCAAGATCGAGTATTTCAGTACTTTTTATTTAGTGATGACCGTCATTCATCATTTTTCTGACGAAAAGGGTAAGCCTATAAACCTTTTTGAGAAATCCAAAGTGAATACAAAGATTGCATTAAAAAAAAAAAACTTGGTGCCTGAGTTTTTACCTAGACTTTTATCATCTCGAATATTCTTATCCGTCATTGACACAGTAAAGCAAACGTGAAAACAATATCGACCTGAGTCTGAAGCGAGACAGGTGTTCGCAGCGCATTTCTCTATTGCGTTACACACTCGCGTTGTGACTGCAGATGTCGCCCTACAGCAGCCTTAGGACAGGACGGCAACGGCACATTCATTCTCTCGCGACGCATTTACGCATGATGTAACCCCAATGTTCAAGTTAAAAACCCAGTCCAAAACCGTGCACCAAACAGTCGTCAAGACTGTGGCGAATCATTCTGTTCATTTAGTTTGACTTGTCATGACGGCGCAATGACCGGTCCCCTCCTCTCATTATAGAGCCCTGGGTACATGGCAAATACCCGCAGGACCTGTTGCCGGGGTAAATATGGCTGAAAGGATGGTCGGTGGTTTGTTGTGTATCTGTCTTCTTGGCGCTTGGCGGATCGCTTTTTGGGGCAAAATGGTGAATGTGACCTGAATGCGGATTGTTCTCGAGTAGAAAATTACGGCAAACGCACTTTTCACAAGGCATTGATTGCATTTCCAGCTGCTTTTCGCAGCGTTAGTCATCGCGTCAGCGGTCTGCCGCGGTGGCCCGACTGCTGTTTCTCTATTAGTTTATGTCGCGCGGCGTATTAACACAATTTACGCACATTTATGCCGGCAGGCTACTTGCTTTCGAGGGATTTCTTTCTACGGCTGGTTGGCCGGTCGGACGCTTCCGTGTCATTAGTGCATTTGCGCCAGAACTTCCAGCAGACGGCTGAGATCTGCTCACGTAAAGCCGCCGAGTGGAGGGCGCGCGCTTGTTGCATCGCCCGACCGAACAGCACCGCGTCGTTTCTGCGGCGGAGCGCGTTTTTGGACATTTTTCGCATCACCGCCGCTTTTGTGTGCACGAGCGAGGCGTCTTTCTGCCCGTCCGCGCGATGTTCATGATGGTGATGATGACATTGGCTGGATAGATAGATAGCTAGCTAGAGAGAGAGAGAGAGATAGATAGATAGAGAGAGAGGGAGTGTGTGCGAGAGGAGCGTCTTGCAGCAAAGGAGCGTCATTTATGCATGCATGCTTATTGAGTTTGGGGATTGTGCTTTGAAGGAGAATGCAGCAGCCCAGCCGTGACCGGGGCTGATTCCGGTTCCTCAGCGGCTGGTGTTTCCCCGTCACCAAGTGCATGGGGAAAGCGGTACACGCAGATGGCATGGACACTTGCGCAAGCCCATTCGCACTCAGTCCCCCAGCACCTTCTGCCCCGAGAGCACTGCAGCAGCGCCGCCGGCCGCCACTGAGCCACAGCAGACGGCATGAGGAGGCTTGATCCGGTGCATTTCTCCATGCTCATCATCGGGGTCTCCTTCGCCTGCTACGCCCCGAGTTTGGATTCGCTGCAGGACCAGGCATACCGATCGGCCGTGGTGATCGAAGGCGAGGTGAGCTCGCTTCCCGAGAACGTCTCCGTGGAGCCCTACAGTGTGAATGTCAAAGTACTGGACGTGTGGCCGGTGAACAGCGGCGGGCTGGAGCGCGAGCAGCTCGTCACCGTCGGGGAATTCGGCTCCGAGGCTCCGTGCGTGGCGGTGGAGAAACACCACAGATATATCTTTTTCATGGACCCTACGGAGGAGCCTTTAGTATTCAAAGCCTCGTTTGCTCCTCTGGACAGCACAGAGCAGACCCTCAAGAAAGATGTGGAGAGCATATTGTGTGAAGACTGCGGTAAGTTTTATTCACTGTGAGACTGTGACTGTGGCTCTTCATTGTTAACGGATAACGGCTCATTCTCGGAGAGCATCACAACGTTGCGTTTTGCTCTAGAAGAGAACGGGAAGATGGGTCGCTTGTTTTTGGGCGTCTCTGCAGTATTGTTCTAATCACCGTTATAAACATTTAGGTGTACACCAGTACACACACACACACACACACACACAAGCATGCAAGCAGAGAGAGAGAGAGAGAGGCATTGACCACATCTGTGGCAAGCCCTTTAAACCTTTATTCTGTTAACCCACCGAGAACTAATAGTGACTACTGCCTTCTTCACTTTCAGCAATTCAGTAGATGCTTATGTGTTCTGATAGACCTTTAAAAAAATGAATTTTTTGGAGATTTTTGGAGTACGTTTTGCAAGAGAATACTATTTCAGTCTTTCTACTTAAAGGGGTCATATGATGCTTTTTTAAAGATCATTATTTTGTGTATTTGGTGTAACAGAATATGTTGACAAAGATTCCTAAATGCATCTACTTTCGGAAGGCCAAATAAAGTGCTTTTGCTTTCGCCTAGAAACACACAGCGTCTAACTGACATGGCTGCTTCAACACTAACTGCGGTTACTGAAACCACGCCTTCTTTCTTTGCGTGCACATTTGGGCGCATTATGCAAATATTCCCACATAGTGACCTAGATATGTGGGGGCATGTTAGAACGAGCCATTTTAGGGGGGTGTGGCAGAGTTTTAACTTTGATAAAGAATGTCTCTTTGGTTTTGAGACTTTAGTCTTTGCAACTTCAGGGATCTTATCTATTCACGAACAGCTTGTAACACTCCAAAGAGAAAGGAAAACTTGAAATCGCATCATATGACCCCTTTAACCGTTTATTGTTTAATTCAATGTGTTACTTGCCATTTCTTTGTAATTATTTGTGAAAATGGTGTAAATCCTACACCATTTTTTTGTGTGTAGGCTATCTACTCAATTACAGCTTTGGCTTTGCTTTGCACTGTCCCAATGTTGACACATATTGTACCATTGTTATTGGTAAAACATTTTACTATTATTTTGTTTGAGGATCTGTGGTTTAGATATCAAATAGTTGCTTCCAACTAGTATGTATTTGCGATTTTTGTTATACATATTCCAGTTTTGCTAGTAACTATTCTTCTTTTATATCCCAATAGTTTCTAGTAACTTTTTCACCTCATTAGTTGGAATTGCATGTTTGACTTGTTTTATGTCAATTGGTCACGTGATAATTACATATTAGTAAGATTAAAAATGTTTTCTTTAAAAATTCTAATACACACTGACTAGGGTGTAATAAATCAGTAATACATTGTAAATCTTAAGTAAATCTTACACCAGCACTTTTTCCCCAGTGTCATGTCTATACAGCTAGTATTAGGAAAACTGTACTAAGACCAAATGAATTGTTACTGGTAACACTGGACTAGGTTCCAGCAACAAATGGAATACAGCATTAGTTTGAAGTTATTACTTGATATCTGAACCTCAGATCGCCACAGGAAACATTAACAAAAATGTGTTACCAATAGTAAATTGTCACTATTGAGATTAGTAGAATAGGAATAAATACCATTATCAAATAAACAAATACATGTGACTATTAAGTGAATTGTTTCTAATTAGAAATAAGTTAGAAATAACACTAGAAACATTCAAACCCATACTAGTTAGAAATAAATGTTAAAACAGTTTGCCACGACCATCAGCTTGACATGCATTAAATGACCAATTATTCTGTACTCTCAGGCAAAGGAGTTCAATCAATATGAAGCAATGTACATGAATCTCCAGGCTAAGAGTTATCCATGTTCATCTGAAACACGTGATTTCACATAATGCAGCATGATGTGCCACGATTCATGCAGGTTACTAACCTTCTCATGATGTTTAAAGTGTATGTAAGGTGAGAAGCATCAGATATTTCTTGGCCATTGGGATATGTGAAGCTTCGTGCCTCGGAAATGTGTGTGAAATAATGCGGACGGCTGTATATCAGTTAGCTTTGGGTTGGCATCAGGAAACCACGTGATGGGAAACTGGAAATCTGCTGGCTGTGGTTGGTTCAGGATCAGGTGGCAGTGGCAAGGCCCCTTACAGAAAGGGATTCCCATTCAAATGCAGATAAGCTCTGGCTTCACAGTCCTTCCCTATTATAATCTGACATATTGGTGAATGTTTTATAGCCTGCAATGACATGTACGTGATGTAATTTAACAAGACTTTTCATTTAATGATGTTTTCATTGTATTATATTTACGTTTTATGAATTAGAAATGAGCATGGGCTCAGTGTGCTTTAAGAACAGTGAGACTGTTTAAAACAATAGCTGTGTTGTAGTGCAGAGATATGTTTTATTTCTTCAAATTGCTTGCAACTTGCCTTGTAAATCAGTTAATGCATTTCAAGTGACCTTCAGAGGAGGTGTGGTTCAAATTAAGGGTTTTGCATGGCACTAGATTGGTAGATTTGTTTTGTTGATAGATGTTAGGCTCAGCATTTTTACTTTTACATTGTGATTTCCACTGCAGTTGACATCTATGCGCAAATGATGAGTTTTCGCTGGAATAACTCCATAGTCCAGAGACAGAGCCTTAAGTGTTCTCTCTCTTTAATTCCTGTGTCTTTTCTTTTAGTCTAATGGCAGATTATTAAATTAGTAATAATTTTACCATAAAATTCTATCACAAGGACTTTCTGTTTTTTCCCGTCCTGTTCTTTCCAGACAGTCATGGTTGTTTTTTAGGAAACGCTGTATTTCTGAGACAGACAAAAATGTCTAGTGCCATTTATAATGCATTTGGTGTATATATGCCCACTTCCCCACTGTGCAAAATGCCTCTTGACCTCTTGATATAATATAATACAACATAATATAATAAACATAGCTTTTTCAGCTTCTGCTGCAGACCTTTCTATATGTAAAATAGCATTTAATGTAATATAATGCATGTGCAATATAAAAATATAAACAGGTTGCATATGCAAATATAAACAGGTTTTGGGATTATCAGCAAAAAATTTATCTTATGAATAAAGGCGTAATTCAGCATGTAAGTAAGTTTAAATGTTTAAAAAAAAAAACATTTAAATATAAAATAGTATTTTATAGTTTGGTAAAAAATAAAAACAGAGGTCATTTTAATCAATCTACAAAATATTGTTTAATATTTAGATATTTATATTTACTATTTATGTTTAGAATAATTAATGGCATATATAAATGTCAGTTCTGTGCTGAGAATATGATATCCAAGCTGGTGAAATTGCCTCACTGTATGTGTCGCTGTGCCGATATGAATGAGTTGACTTGTGAATAAATGGAAAATGGCTTTTGTTTACTCAGGAAAAGTTTGGGCAAAGGGAGAGAGGAAAGAAGTGTCATACAGAAATAGTGTATGTGAAGGAGGTCAGGTGATTTTAAGAGGATTTACCCAGTAAAAGCTGAAAGTTTAATGCATACCTTTAGGAAAATGATCAGTGCAAAAGTATGGGCTTACATTTCTGCCACAATTCTGCGTGCGAAAGATCATATTTTGAGCGCACAAAAGTGCATTTTGCACGCGTGCGATCTGAGTTTGTGGAGAAAATGTTCGTTTCGCAAAGAAAAAAGTCTTTCGAGCGCACAGAAATCAATTTTGCATTTAAAATACATTTTTGGATGTGTGCAGACCTTCTCTTTTGCGCGTGCAACGTTTCACTAGCTTGCTCACCTGATGCCCCCCCCTCTGTGCTCGCTAAATGCCAACAGCTAGCGTGCTCAACACAACCCAGCGTTACAATGTGCCATAATTCCAGCCAATCAGAGACCGAGGCTGCTAAATTCTGATTGGCTGCCTTGACAACCAATCACAACATTTCTTGCATTACCTCGACAGCAGCGCTCGAACGAACATTTTCTCCACAAACTCAGATCGCGCGCGTGCAAAATGCACTTTTGTGCGCTCAAAATATGATCTTTCGCGCGCAGAATTGTGGCAGAAATGTAAGCCATACAAAAGCCTGTCACATAGTGAGTGTTGCTGTTTGTTAGAAAGAAAATGAGAGCAGTCTTGATCCACAGAGACCGGTGTGCTCAGAAACACAATCCAGCTCTGAGACTGAAAGACGACAAACAGACGGACAGGGTATGAGTGAACATCTAGTCCAGTGCGACCGAACTAATCGTGACTGATCAGAGTGACCATACCTTGAACTCTGCAGCAGAAAGAGAGAGAGTCTGTAAGTTTAAATGTGCTTGCAGGAGAGGAAGAGGATTGAGAAAGTGTGTGTGTATGTGTGTGTCAGTGCCGATGAGAGAAAGAGAGAGCAAGAGATCTGGAGCTTGTATGAATTATGCAGGCTGCAGTCTAGAGTGCAGAGTTTTAGCTGAACATGTTCCTTTTTCTCTCATTTGCCTCTGATTTATATTTCACAGTAACTTCTCCATGTGCTCTTTCAAACACACTGAGAACAGAAAGCCGAGGGCAGTCGAGTCGGCGTGTTCACGCCAGATAAAAAGCAGCCCGTATCAAAGGCGCTCAGATATGAAATGGGAAAAATGAATGAACGTATTGATTGCACATTGTTTTAGTATTCCATCGCAAACAGCGGCGCATTTACACTCGCAATATTATTGCTTTTCCCTCAATGCAGTGTGTTAAACATTCCTGCACAACCCCTGAAGCCATGAAGACATGCAGAACATCAGAGGCGGCGTCACAGAAACAGCCCCACCTCCTGGTCAGATTATGGTAATGCAGGAAAATCTCCCACTGGGGGAGAGCAGCCCATATAGAGGAAGCTGGTGCTTTTTAATCTAAAGTGTATAGATGCTGTATGACGTTGTATTATAGAAGCAAAGGAGCTTCATAAGAAGCTTATAAAGACAGTGATTGTCCTTTAAGCCGCAGAAGGACAGTTGAAGTTTACCCAGTCACTGAATTATTGAACAGCACTTAGTTTATCTTCAGTCCCTTGACACATGCTCACAAACCTCCTCGGTAGTTTAGTGGCTTCAAATTGGTACACGGACGCTAACTACACAATCTGTGACAGCAGTTCTCTTTTGCTAATCACACTGTGATATCTGTGATATTAAAGACTTCCTGTTTAGGTCATGTGGTACAGCGAGGTCCAAAAGTATGCAGAAATAGTTTTATTTAGCATATTTCTCATTTACAGTAACATTTGTCATGCCATTGCAAATGATATTACCAACACTAGATATTGAGTGAACATTAAAATAAAACAATCAATTTTTCTTAAATTAATATGAATTGCATAGTATTTTGAACATTGCTCTTTTGCTTTAAAGGTGGGGTAAGCGATTTCTGGTAGCCAATGTTGACATTTGAAATCACCAAAACAAACACGCCCCTACCCCAAAAGGGTCTCGCCCCTATTTTGATAGCTCCGCCCCACACATACGTATGCAAACCAGGCAATGATTAGTTCTGTGAAACAAAGCAAAACCAATGTTACACCATGTCTACACCGGACACGAGTGGCGCGCGACAAACCCCCGACCGAAAACTGCTGCTGCGTTCTATTTACGATGTATTGTATTGACACAAATTTCAAATGATTTTCAACTGCCGCTTTGTTGCGTCCAGTGTACTAGACAGACTTTAGACAGACTAGACAGACTTTAGCTGTTGCGGCGTAGACACGGTGTTACTCACCTATCGAGAAGAAACAAAGCAACCTCGGTGTCCGATCGCAGGTCTTCCGCTCCTTGAGTTCTCTCCAGCGCTGGAAAGCTGATTCGATATTTACACGGGTCCTACTTCTTGCCTGATTGCCTTAAAGGTGCAGTAGGAGATCTTGGAAAATGCTAACTTTAGCCTGATAGCACTGAAAGCGAACG
>NW_015549731.1:174735-175153 GCF_001515605.1 Sinocyclocheilus anshuiensis
CTTGTGCATTCAATTAAACTGAAAACTTTTCTTAGCAATTAATATTATCCACATGAGAATTTGGGTGAAAAGTGAAAAAAGTGAGTTTTGAGTGAAAAAAATTAACATGAATTTGTTGGTAATTTGTGTGTTGCTCTTTTGCTTGAATGACAGGAATGACAGAAAATGCTTATTTTACTGTTGATAATTTGCAATGGAAAATGTTTTTATTTTGTCTAATTTATCTAATTTAAAATTTCAAAATATATTGCTAATATGAAAATTTGAATGAAAATTTAAAAAGAAAGAAAAAGAAAGAAAATTGGGTGAAAATAATAATTAAAAAAAAATAATAATAACTTTCTAAATAATTTGATAATTTTGTTGCAATTTTCCATAGTGACAATGCAGAAATCTGTACAAAAAAAAAAAAAAAAGA
>NW_015549731.1:176718-182416 GCF_001515605.1 Sinocyclocheilus anshuiensis
AGACACGGTGTTACTCACCTATCGAGAAGAAACAAAGCAACCTCGGCGTCCGATCGCAGGTCTTCCGCTCCTTGAGTTCTATCCAGTGCTGGAAAACTGATCCGATATTTACACGGGTCCTACTTCTTGCCTTATTGCCTTAAGCCTTCTTTTGTTCCGCAGACATTTTCCTCTTTTGTTTTTTATCCGCCATCTCTATCTTTCTGTCGCTCGGCTCGGCTAATGTCCATAATGTGCACTGAACGCTCTCTCCTCCACATCATGAGTAGACACGCCCCTTACTGCTGATTGGCTACAAGTTTGTTTTGCTACTCGGCCCGAATTCGTTTTCTAAAGCATTTTTGAAAAATCGCTTACTTCACCTTTAATGATGGAATGCAAAAATCTGAAAAATGCAATCTTTTGCATTCAATTAAACTGAAAACTTTTCTTAGCAATTAATATTATCCACATGAGAATTTGGGTGAAAAGTGAAAAAAGTGAGTTTTGAGTGAAAAAAATTAACATGAATTTCTTGGTAATTTGTGTGTTGCTCTTTTGCTTGAATGACAGAAGTGTGCATAAATGCTTATTTTACTGTTGATAATTTGCAATGGAAAATGTTTTTATTTTGTCTAATTTAAATTGTATTTAATTTCAAAATATATTGCTAATATGAAAATTTGAATGAAAATTTAAAAAGAAAGAAAAAGAAAGAAAATTGGGTGAAAATAATAATTAAAAAAAAATAATAATAACTTTCTAAATAATTTGATAATTTTGTTGCAATTTTCCATAGTGACAATGCAGAAATCTGTACAAAAAAAAAAAAAAAAAAAATTTTCTGCAAAAAAAAAAAAAATTGTATGATGCAGTTTTTGTTTTAACGACAAATTATATTACGAACATCAGTTTTTAGAAAAATTATATGAATTTCTTAGTAATTTGTACAGTATGTCACCCTTTTTCTTTAATGACAGAATGGAAAAGTTTGCAAAAATGCAGATTTTTCTAATTAAAATGAGCATTAAATAAAATTATGAACTAATTAAATGCTAAGATTTTGAGTGACAATAAAAATACATGTAAAAATTAACCTGAATTTGTATATTGCAAAACATTTAGCATTGCAAATGAAACATGACAATTTGAGCAAAAAACTTTTAAACGTATGTTGCGTTTTTGCTTTAATGACACAACTCTAGAAGCTCTCAGACTTTTAGACTCCACTGTATGCAAACAAGACCATCCGCCCAGCGCTCTCCTACTGTCATTCAGAGAGACAGATATCAGATGAATCTGTCACGAATTCAGCCGGAGCGCACATGAAATGAAAATAAAAGTAATATATATTTTGTACAATAGCCAGCACGCTCCTGATTTCACAAATCTGTGGAAAACTAGGAGGGGAGATATTACTGAAAGAGAGAAAGAGAGTGCAAGAGAGATGCTATTGCGGAAAAACGAGTGGAACAGGGGAAAGTAAATGAGAGTGGTAGAAAGAGAAAACCAGATGCACTGAAGGGGGAGGGGGGCTGCACACCAGAAAAAGAGAGAGAAAGAGAGGGAGGAGGGAGAGTAAAAGAGAATAGCTTTCCCCTTTCTGCTCTGCCTGCGAGCATCTCATCAACTATTCATCACTTACTGTGCCCATCTCTCTCTCTCTCTCTCTCTCACTCTTTCACTTTGCTCTCTCTCTTGCTCAGCCCTCATTCACGCTATCCTCAGCTCTGAGAGATGTGTCAGGAATGTCTAATTGAAATGAACTGATAGAAACACATTGACTCAGGTAAGCAGGTCGACTCAGCTGAGCTCATTTCTGAGACAATCACAACAGGGCTCGTTCCACACATGCTGTGTATCTTTTCGGCGGCCATATTAACTAGGGATGGGTCATGATGCTCTAGTCTAGTAGAGGTCTAGATTTTTTCTTATATATTTTTAGCTTTGATATTTTTAGCATTTGTGCTTTAATAAGCACGCTGCACTTTAGTTGTTAGTTTACACTTCAAAACCCACATCTATGATCTATTTTGAGGGACCCAACACTGGCATTTAATTTTTCAGTTAAAATTATTCTTATACTTAAAAAAAAAAAAGCATTTTGTGATCTCTGTGTTCTGTTTGATCTTATTACCACATATATTATATGCAGAAAACGCAAACAGAATTGTGAAATGTACTGTATGAAGCTGAATGTGCACAGAATTTGCCACATTTTGGATGAATGAATCGAAAATAGTGCTGTACACTTAATCAAATCGCAGTATGGACTAATGTCTCTAAATATTAAATCGTAAAAAGACATTTAAATATGATATCTGCATGTTTTCAAGCGTTTCAAGCATTCAGGCATTTTCAGCATTCATATGCATTTCACCTTTTCATTTGTAAAACAAAAATTATCAGTATAAAGAAAGCCTATCAATACAAAAGTTTGGTTTAACTTGAAGAAATTATGACAGAAATATGTTATCATTGTACAGCAGAGTGCACTTCACAAAATAATAATAATTGAAAAAAATTCCCTCAATTTTCCTTCCATGTTTTAATTTGAACAATAAACGTCTTTTGTTTAGCACTTTGTTTGCCAAAAAATAAAAGGAATTGTAACATTTTTATTTGATTTCATTTTAAAACATTGAATTGTTTCTTAATTAAATGTGTCTACATTTGGTTAGCACTGTTTTTGATAATAAATTTATATTAAATCATAAATCAAGAATGATTAAAACAGACAACACAGAATTTCTGAAAAACTAAAAACATTTCCTAGGCTCCTATTATTGTTAAAAAAAAAAAATTATTATTTTATGAATTAATTTAAATTCAATTAAACCTATAAAACAGAATCCAGAGAAATTATTACACGGAGAAATATAGAAATAAAAATAACATATTGCAGCATTAACATGCAAATGTTAGAGGTGTGGCATCATAGAAGCAGAAATGAAAGTATAATTTCAGTTTTGAGTCAATTTTAGCCCCATGTCACAGAAAATATGATAAAAATGCACTGGAAAACTCCTTATCAGCATGATAATTTGAAATATAGTTGTGTATTTTTAAAATCACAAATATAGAAACAAAATGAACTGGTTAGTCACATTGCATGTTGGTCTCCTTTTGTGGGCGTTTGTTGGCTGGAATAAAATGTTATGTTTACTAGATCTTTTGCCATTTATTAGAGGTCTGATTGTTGTAGTGGTAACAGACCTCCATATTCAAGGGGGCGATAGAGTTTCCTTCAAATGTCTGTGCCATTAAACCAGATATGTTTTTATTCACTATAAATATGTCAACTTGCACTTTATTTTGCACAACAGTAGTTGAACTGAATGCCCTTTCTACAATGCATGGAACTGCAGTCTGACACATTTTGAAATGCATTTGAGCTTGTACAATTTATGTTTGTGTTTATGTGCTCGAGCTGTTTTCAGGCCTTGGTGATTCAGAAGATGTAAAACAGTTTGCATGAGTGTCTTTGCTGATCTTAAACTTAGGTAGTGTTAATATGCTGTGATGACGTGCTCATGTAGTGGAGGTGATGCTAATGTAAGCTCTTCTCGATTGGCTCTGATAGACCTGCTGTGTCAACCTTTTCTTTTTCTTTTTTTTTAATTAGCAGCTGGTTTTTCTCTGTGGGTTCCATTGGGACTCAGTGTGTTATGGAGTATAGATCTCATGTGTAAAGCACACGCTGCACCTCATCTTACAGTACCTTACAAAAATAGGTCCCATAATAGTTTCCACCAAAACACCACAGGTATTACAGGTATCTGTACTCATACAACTGTAAAATAATCAACAACTGTATAATCATCAATAGTGGTTCTTACTTTATTCAGTAAGATTAATTTATTTTTTAAATTAATTAATATTTTGCATTATATTGATCAAAAGTGACAGCAAAGTCATTTATATATGTCCTGTTAAAAGGTTTATATTTCAAATAAATGCTGCTCTTTTTGAACTATTTTTGAACTATCCTAGAAAAAACATATCACAGTTTTCACAAAATTATTAAGCAGCACAACTGTTTTCAACATTGGTAATAATAAGAAATGTTTTTGAGCTGCAAATCAGCATATTAGAATGATATGTGCAGATATAAATAGTAATATTTCACAACATTACTGTTTTACTGTATTTTTGCTCAAATAAATGCAGCCTTTTCTTTCAAAAACATTCAAAAATATTACAGACTGAAAACTTTTGAACAGTACATCTTGAATAGTTTCAGCATTAAGATATGATTTGACACATAGCCTTACTTGTGTTTTTATTTGCTTATTAATTTTGTTACTGTATTTTTTGTGTTTGTATATGATTGTGTGTGTATGTGAATTAGTTGTTGTAAATTGGCAATGATGTTGATGTTGGGTTCCAGTCCCATTTCCCCATCATTTTATGACTTTCACTATTTAAGGCAACATGAAAAAAGTTCAGAATACACGAGACATATTACACAGTGAAACAGGATATTTAATAAGAAAAATGTGAAAATGAAACCCGAATGTGAGTTTGGGTGAATTGAAACGCCATCGGCAACCAATTTGTGATAACTTTTTGACCACAAATTATGGAATGAATTTCAACCTCACTTTTTTTTAATAATCTTTTACGATTTGCTATTATTCCTGTAAAACTTATTGTTAACCAGCATTAAATTACTGAGTTAATTACTGCAAAGGTGCAAAAAAGCTATTGTCTGAATTTTGTTAATGTTGTGTTTGTCCAAAAAATGAATGTAATACAGTAAGACCTTGAGAACAGATATGCACACACATACATATTAAATAGTGTTTTGCGGCAAGATATAGGCCGCTCTGGCATTTTCTACATAGTAAAACTGGAAATAGAAAGTGAGAGTGTAAATATAGGTATGGATTTTGTAACACTAACGAATGAGCAGTGTTGGGGAGTAACGAGTTACATGTAACGGCGTTACATAATTTTATTACAAAATAAATGTAACTGTAATCAGTTACAGTTACTAAGAAAAAATGTGTAATTAAATTACAGTTACGTATGAAAATGTTAACCATTACAAAGGGTAATATTCAATATTTGAATATTTACACACATCCACATACAGATTTAATTGATTTCTTTCCCAAATTGCACTGACTACTCTGAGACATATGGCCCTATAATTTCCGCGATGCGGAAAACACAGACTGGTTCCTAGAATCCAGTCATAAAAACGGAATTCCTAGCCTAACGCGGACGGAATATGCCACATTTTGGACGAATAAATCAAAAGTAGGTCAGTACACTTGAATCAAAACGCGATATGGACTAGTGTCTGTGAATATTAAGCCGCGAAAAGACAATATATGAATCCTGCACGTTCTGCGTGTCTGTGGAAATCAGGCGCGGACTGGCCATCGGGAGAACCGGGACAATTCCCGGTGGCCTGGCAGCCTGTTTGGCCCGCTATTTTAATATTATTATGGTATAATTGCCTGCCGAATGTACTAAAGCGATTATTTCCGAATTCGCCATTCGATAATTAAATCTCTAATATATCATGAATCGGTTAGTCGTGACTGGCAACCCAGACAGCAACATAGTGTTGGCCCAGATCCGGCCCACATTTGGCCCATGTGAAATCCATGCGGGCCAGATGTGGGCCGGATCTGGGCCGAAACTGTCTGCTGTCTGGGCTCGCGCGCTCTCCGCGCCTCCGCCAAACGGTTTGGATCAGAGTAATCAA
>NW_015549731.1:182601-184609 GCF_001515605.1 Sinocyclocheilus anshuiensis
TAACTTGTAATCTGTAACCTATTACATTTCCAAAGTAACCTTCCGAACACTGCGAATGAGGTGTGTGTATATTTGTCCATGTGCGTTCACTTCAATCTCATAGTCACAAGGGCTCTTGAGCGAAATTGTGTGCTGCTGGTGATATTGAGTAGTGTACTCTTATTTCCTCCACCCTGGAGTGGTGGCAGGTGACACGGAGAGACCAGAAAGCTGTTCGCAGAGCGATGTTCGTGTCAAAGGTCACCGTTACACTCATTGTTCCTTTTAACTGCGGGACGGATGGAGCTGCAGTACCAGCGTCCGCTGGAGAATGTTTTAGCTGCTCCTTTAATTGTTTAATTGTATAATTATTCTGTCTATGTCATGGGAGTCGCTAGGCCATTTTTAGGGGGGCTATTCATATGAAAACGGCGGCAGAGTTCGATCGACTCTTCCCCGTCTTTCAGCGCGTTCTTTTTCAATCCGCAGACCGCGGCGGTGCAGAGCGAGAAACAGAGGACAAGGTGTGTGTTTAACGATAGATTGTTATAATATCTGCATCTGTGCAGTTCTGTTCTTTGTCATAAATACAGTTTACAAAATATCAATCGGTTCCTCATCTACTGTAGCCTAAGTTTTCGCTGCGTTCACCCCTCATCACACCACAGCTGTTTCCTCCAGTGAAAATGAAGCACATATGAACGCATACTTTATGAAACAATCATGTTGCCATTTTCATTTGAAAATTTAACTTTCAATGTAATACATTTTCCAGTGCATGTGGCAAAGAGGTTTGCATACTTGAGCTAATCCCTCCCTCCCTCTCTCTCTCAAGAGTGGTTACCATGGTGACAGCTGTGTGCTGCAGTTATCACACTAAACTCACGCACAGATAGAGGTGTTTCTGTCTTTAAAATGAAATCGCAGCCTCAGAATAATAATAAACTGGTTGTGCGGATGCAAAGTATGACGATTGTATATTTTCTGCTTGACTGTAATGATTAATTGCATTTATATGTGTGTGGACAGGTGAGATCTGTGTTACGCCGTTTGATTTGAGTGCTTAGCTACAAATAGCGCAAGCTGAATAATGGCACTTTTTAAAGCAGATGTGAGTGATCCGTTCGTTTCTGGAGGGCAAAAAAAAAGCAAGTCAAGGGGGGAGGGGAGAGAAGCATGCGAAAGATGGAGCAAGAGAGTGTGTATATGTATGAGAACGGAAGAGTAAGTGTGTGTGAGTGAGAAAGAGCAACTCAGCTGACCTTCAAAGTGCAACCCTTGATGGAAGGCTGGAGGAGATGGCACGATCGGATTGGTTGATGGTGCATGTTCAGTTCCAGCAGGGCTTGGAGTTCAAGCATCATCGTACTATCACATCACACATCGCATTCACAACATGCAGCATCTCTCTGTCATCTTACTCGCGCGTTCAATTTAGTTTTATTGACAAGAATTTGTATGGCCAAAGCATTTGCAGTTGCATCCAATTTGTATAAAATAACAATAGTGCAAATAGAGTAAACAAATAATGCTAACTATTGCCTTTCATGCAGTGTGTAATGTAGCTGTATGTGAATGCAAACCATCAGCAAAGTTGTAAAGCCGAAAGTGCACGATAAAGTTATCATCTCCCAAAAGAAAGAATCGACTCTGAACAGCCTAAACGAGTCGTCAGTAATTCGAATCCCACTTCAGGGTAACACATTTGCATAATGCCCACCTATGTTCTACACTGGCCAGCCTTGAACAACTTGACATCATTGATTTCCATATTAATTTTTGGCTACTGTCAACTGTTTGGTTACCTACATTCTTCAAAATATCTTTTGTTCTCAACAGAAGAAAGAAACTCATGAGTAGATGATGAAAGAATTTAAATTTTTGGGTGAACTATCATCAGTAACCTAAGATTTTTAAAGGGGTCATATGATGTTTCTAAAAAGAACATTATTTTGTGTATTTAGTGTAATGAAATGTGTTTATGCGGTTTAAGGTTCAAAAAACACATTATTTTCCACATAATGTACAT
>NW_015549731.1:185708-204669 GCF_001515605.1 Sinocyclocheilus anshuiensis
CATTTTTGGAAGGCCAAACAAAGTAGTTTCGCTTTCACAACGAAACACAGCATTACACACGGCGTGCTAGAGTGAGCGGCGGCCGGCGGGCTTGAGAATGGCATGGCCGGCGGATTCGATGAAGGAGTGGTCGGCGGGCTTGCGGCAACCACATGTGACGACCCCGGGCTGGACTCCGCTTCGTCCACGGTGAAAGCCGATCCGGCGATCCACAGCGCGAAGTTGATGTACTTCCTCAGCGACCAGCACGGATCAGCTCCAGGCATGACGAAGCGGATATCATCCTCTTTTGGAAGGCCAAACAAAGTAGTTTTGCTTTCACAATGAAGCACACAGCGCCTTCACGACATGGCGGTGGTGGCAGCAACAATACTACAGCGAGAATAAAAGTTACGCCTTCTTTCTTTGCGTGAACATTTGGGCGGCGTTATGCAAATCTTCCCACATCGTGATGTAGACATGTGGGGGCGTGTTAGAACGAGCCGTTTTAGGTAGGCGTGGTTGACTCTTAACTTTTATAAAGAATATCTCTTTGGATTTGAGACTTTAGTCTTTGCAACTTTACAGATCTTCTTTATGCACCAAGAGCTTGTAACACTCCAAAGAGAAAGGAAAAATTGAAATCGCATCATATGACCCCTTTAAGTTAGTTTCTAGATGTCTCTCTTCGAGATACACAGTAAATGGGAATCTGTACTACAAATCAATCACAGTCAAAACAATCAAAATCAAAACAATATGTCATCGCAAAATATACTGTACCAACTTTATCCACATACATACAGTATACTCTTATAAATGACTTATAAATGCAGCTTTAAGATAGTAAGATATTACAAACATTAACATCATGATTTTCTGTAAAGCAGCTTTGAAATAATGTGTATTGTGATTAGTGCTATACAAATACATTTGATTTGACTGTGCAATTATTTCACTTAATGTAGTATCAGCTAGGGATGGGCAATGGCCAAAAATAATATCGTAATATTTTTTCCATATCATTCAATATCCATATTCATCAAAATATTCATTTTATACAGGGGGATTAAATAAATTCCACATGTGTGTTGGACTTTGAGAATGAATGTAAATATAATATGTTAATGTATAAAACCATGTATAAAAATGGTGTCTAATGATATTACTTCATTCAACATTAACAATCTAATCAATCTTTTAAAATGCAATCAAATGAAATTACACCAATTAATAACATATATGCTGTAAAAATTAAAACATGGATGAAAACATATCTTAGTTGTATGATATTCCTAAATAATTTATCAAATTTTGATTGGCCCCAATTTGGTATTCAAAATATTATATTCCCACTTTCCAGCATTCCCCATGTGAGGAATGAACTGTGACAGGCAGCACAGCTCCAGGAAAATAAACCCTGTCATGGTGCTGCGGCTCTCACATGGAGTGGTTTATTTTCATATGTGCCTGCATGTCCCAGAGATGTTACCATGTGCGGTATATATTTGCATATTTAATTTTGTGTATTTAGTTTAATATTATATCAATCTATTTAGTTGATCTATATATGCATATTGTTTAATATTATTATATGAAACTATTTTTTATGTATGTGTGTGCATTCATACACACATATAGATGTTTGTAATATAAATAATTGATTAATATAATATATATATAATCATTATTTTTTATTTTTGTATATATTTGTATATTATTTAATATTATAATATCAAAGTGTGTGCGTGTATATATATGAATATTGTTTGTTATATATGATAAAATAATATCAATAATAGAATAACAAAATATATGTGTGTGTAATATAAATAATAATGTAATATTTTTTCATTGTGTGTACATATTTGCATATAATTTAATATTATAATAGTGTGTGTGTGTGTGTGTGTGTGTGTGTGTGTGTGAATGAACATTGTTTAACATTATATATATTATAATTAGGGCTGTCAGTCGATTACAATTTTTTATCTAATTAATTACATGATGTTTCGATTAATTAATCTAATTAATCGCAAAATAAATTTGACTGTGAAAATAACCCACAAAAGATTATTTAAAGATATTTTTGTGTTAAATGAGAAAGCATCAAGTAGACATTACAAAATGTAGCTTTAAAAATATTTTATTTTATTCAATAAAAAATGTATTGCACATAAACATTTAGGCTACAACGGCCTAACATAAACTATGGAACATAAAAGAAGATAATTTGAGAAACATCTTTTATTATTGTTTGTTCATACAATGAAAGTCATTAGTAACCAAAACAGCTTTGTTACCAAGTCTTCAAAATACCTTCTTTTATGTTCCACAAAAGAAAGGTTTAAAACGAAATGAGGGACGTGAGAGTAAATTATGACAGAATTAAAAATTTTGGGGTGAACTATCCCTTTAATGTTTTTATTATTATTATTATTATTATTATAAATAATAATAATAATTAAATTATACTCTAAATAAGAAACTAAATCTGCCAGCAGGTGGCGGTAAATGTCTTCATTCGAGTCCTTCAAACGGCTGATTCATTCAGGAATGAAGTAAACGGCTCTCTTTATGAATTGGCATTTGAATCTTTGATTCACACGATTCTTTCAAAACGCGGATTTATTCAGAATCTAAACACAGCTGTGTTGCTCGAAGACGCACAATTCTGCTATGGCTTTAAAGGTAATATATTCTTTGCAAAATTTAGCAAAAACATAATATTGTGTTTAAAATATAACAAAACATCAACTTCTTATTTACTGAACTGTTGTATAAAATCACATTTAAACTTGTGATATTCGGAAGTCGGGACAAAATCAGCACTTGTGTAATAGACTACTGTTCTCCCTGCTCGTGTGATATCGTATGATATAAATATATAAGACAAAAACACATACAGGGGCATTTTTGCACCAATATCTTGAATTTTAGGGCATAACTGCATTTATGAAGTTGTTGCCCATGTATTTGTTAACAGTAAACTGTATGAAATGTAAGATGATGTACAGGTCTGGGGGTGGGGCCAGTGCGTTAACTGCGTTAAAATATTTTAATCACGTTATTTTTTCATAACTAATTAATTAAGTTAATGCGTTAAACTGACAGCCCTAATTATAATTACATAATATCAATAATAAAATAAGAAATTTGTCTTTTAGTGTGACAATAACAATTTCTTAGTATTTTTGCTTATATGTGATATTATTTGGGAGCATGGGCAATGATTTTTATTTTCCAGTATGTTCTCTCTGTTTGGTGGAATGTTATTAAGCCAACTTATTAGGCCAGCCTCTCTCTCCCTCTGACACATAAAAGCAGTCTGTGGTTTCTCATGTCTTAATGCTGTCTGTATCTATTTCGCTGTGGGCTTCCTCTGCTGTCATATCCAATCTGTCTAAGGATGTGTATTGTATATGCATTTAACAGTACCTTTGGTCTTAAAGTGAACTCTCTGCTAGTGTGAATCAGAGTCTGTCGGAGGTTTGTGGACATCTCAACCGTGTCTTCTGTATCATAAACTCGTGCCAAACAATGATCAGTAATTTAGACATAGAAACCATTTTAATTGTGCTTGCTCAGCTGAAGAAATTCAACCTCCACTACGTTTTAACCCTTTCCTGCAGGATTTAACATCTAGTGCTTTTTGTGTTTGGAGGAACAGATAGCTACAGATTCGCTCTGACACAAACAGACGGAAAGAGTGAGGGAGAGAGAGACATGCCCTCTTTTGGCTGTCAGTATCATTGTGCACATTCATTCTGGTCTGTTCTCTATGTGACAATCTGTCTCTCTCTCACACACACACAAGTGTCACAGAGAGCTGGCACACACTGCAACCAAGTCACGCATGCCCATATGTCCACCTTATGTGTGTATGAGGGACTGGAAGTGAACCACTAAGATAAAATGCCAGTCAGACAGTATAGCGATGTGACAAACTTTGTCCCCAGAAATTAACAAAAAATATCTTTAAAAACATCCTCAATTTGAAGTTTTTTTTTTCTTTTCTTTTCTTTTCTTTTCTTTTCTTTTCTTTTCAATGTGAAAGCTGTTCTTTTATTGGATTGGCCAAGTCAGTGGTATTTACATTAGCTTTATATAAATTACAGTATTATATAAATAATTTATTCTAATATTATACAAATAATTAGATTTATGTACACAATATAAGTCTGTGCTATTGCTTTATTAAAATAAGTTATTATTAAAATGATTAATTATTACCTTAATAAGGTAAATGTGTGTGTATTTAAAGGCACATATTAAAGAGATGGTTCACCCGAAAATGTCAATTCATCATTTATTCACCCTCATGATGTTCCAAAAAAAAATCACTTTCTTTCTTCTTTGAGAGTAACAATATTGGACCCCACTGACTTTAAAAATAATATTTTAAAAATATCTTCTTTTGTATTCTATGTATTTGTGTTTGATTTTTGGGTGAACATTCCCTTTAAGACTTTAAGTTTGGAGAGCTTTACTCTTTCCTAGTTAATTATTATTATTATTATTATTTTAATATTACGTTTATATTTATTGATTATACTACGGGGCTGTTGAATGCTTGAATCTGATTGGCTGACGAACGTTCTAAGGTGTGCAATTATTTTCATGGAAATGCACGGCAAAAGTAGTTCCAGGCAGGTTTTGACCGCATTTCATGTCCATATCACGCCAAATGATTTCAGTTATTTCAAAGGTCCTTTACAGCCTACAACAGCAAAAGAACCAAAACCCACAACAACACTAACCAAGTAAATAAATATAGTAAACAACAAGATAAAAACGACAAATGTTTTCCACGCTTTTGCCTCAAAATTACGTTTTATTGTATACGGAAAGCACATACTCTCTTTCTCCCACACTCTCTCCTTTACAAATGCACACCCATACAGTACAGGCACTCACTCACACAGAAACGTGTTATCAGCGCTGCTCTGACTATTTTTATCAGTAAAATAGTTTAGCAGCTTAAAAGCTACATGACATTTCTCACTAGCGATGTTATAACGGTGCTGTTCTTGAAGCAGATGAACTTACAGTTTCGCGATTAGTAGAAACGCTGCTGCCGAACACTGTTCAGAGATACACAGACTCTGGTTATTCAAACACACTTAATCTCTCTCTCTCTGTCTAATAAATTAATTAATAACTGTTTTAGTCTGCTATCAACAGCTCAAGCCTCTGTTACTAGCTCCAAAATGATGTTTTGGAGGCATGGGATGAGATGCTTAAGAAATTAATCCTGCTCACAAGGACAAAAACCTTTAAAATGTCTTGAAATACAACATCTGAACAATGTTTGAGGTGTGGTAAAAGTAGTATAAGCGGAATAATTGACTCCGGTCCGTTGAATTATTAGAAAATAACGCGCACCTCAGTGTGCATTATATTCTAATAATTCAACAGACCGTTGTCAATTATTCCTTACTTAAATTACTATTACTACTGTACATGCAGTACCATTCAAATGTTTTGGGTTCAGAAAGATCGACTGATCAAAAGTGATATTGATAATGTTACTCAAGATTTATGTTTTAAATAAAAGCTGTTGCTTTTGATCTGTCTATTTGTCAAAGAATCCTGAAAAGAATGTCTGACAGTTTCCACAAAATATGAAGCTGCACAACTGTTTTCAACATTGATAATAATAATAAATGTTTTTGAGCATCAAATCAGCATATTAGAATGATTTCTGAAGAATCATGTGACACTGAAGTCTGGATTAATGATGCTGAAAATTCAGCTTTGCATCACAGGAATAAATTACATTTTATTCAAAAAGAAAACAATTTTAAACTGTAATAATATTTGACCATAGAGGTCTTAATGAATTGGAGATTGGGTCTTGACCAGCAGGAGACCATCTAACAAGCACCCATTTTCTTCAGAAAATGTGAAAATCTAATTCTACTTTGTTGTTCTCTTGTTTTCTCTTTATTTTCTCTCTGTAGCTGCTGTCATTCTTTCATAAATGCAGTTGACAGAAAGGCTGTGGCTGTTCTTTCAGGCGTGTCTCAGACAAGCTTTCATGTTACTCTTATCAAGCTCACTGTTCACCCGCTCTTTCTGTTTCCTCTGAGAGAACAAGTGTGTACGTCAGTTGTGTATGTGTGTAAGCATCCGTGTGTGTGTGTGTGTGTGTGTGTGTGTGTGTGCACTTGCATGCACACTTGGGTGAGTTTTACTTCATCCAAAGTATTAGTGTCAGTATGGCCCAGGTCTTTTCTTCCTAGATTGAAGGAGGCAAAGAGAAAGAGGATCTCAGGAGACAGAAACTATCCCGGTGATAGAAAGAATGGAAATCTAAACAACTCACTGTATCAAATATGTAAACAGATCACACTTGGCTGTCTGAATAATCACAAATGCTTAATGTAATACTAGTTAATGTAATACTTCTCAATCTTGTAGCTCGATTTATGCAAAATTTGCAAAATTATTTAACTATTTTTAGCTTGACGAATTGTCTTAAATAGCAATATTTACTGTGTGAGGTGTGATGCAATGGTCAATGTGTCACGATCACCAGCTGGAGTGCCCTTGATAGCCACCAGAGGACACTCCATTCCATAACTTTGCCACTCTATCCTGGACTGCATTTCCCATAACCCATTGCCCAGACGCATCATGCCTGATTGTTTTCACCTGTTGCTCATTACCTCTGCCTATATAAGCCTGGTGTTTTCAGTCACTCTTTGTGAAGGCTTCTATGCATCTCAGCTGCAGTTCTAAGCCTTTTATCCTGGTTCTTTCGTGTCTTGTTTTCCTGGTTCTTGATATTCTGCCTGTTTATCTGGATTACTATTTTTGCCTCAGCCCTGAACTCTGTTGTTGTTTGAACTGCTTATTGTGTTTGACCTCATTCCTGTTTTGACTGCGATTGTGGATTTTTAGGGATAAATTTAGAGACAGGTCCAAAAGTTGCTGTTACTTTAAAGTAACGCACAGTCAGGACACTTAACCCCTCATGTAAAATTTGTATCTTGAAATTCATCCCATTTTACACGCATTTGATGAATGTCAACGTTAAAGAAAATATCTAGATAAGCTCACTAGTTGACTTTTTTGGACAGCTAGTTTACTACTCCCACCAGTAATTTGCATCTTTTGTGGAAGAGGGGCAATGAGACACTAATGGAAATTGATAGCTAAATTGCAGAATGTAACGAGGACTGCAGTGGAGATGAGATCACAGATGTGTCTCTGCAAGGTCGTTTAAGGGTTACCAAGGATAGACAGCTTTTTTAACAGATGTATGAGGGTGACCTCGCACACTCTCTAGGTTAACGCAGCACTGCTCACCCGCCTGTCCTTCTGCTCTGCCTTACCTGCCTGAGTGCCTGTTAGGATTAGATGTACTGCCAGATACACCAACACCCATACTGTGAATTATGTGAGGACCGAGTTTGGGCACCCCTGGTTTAAATGAAGAGGTCTGCAGAAAATGTTGATTTAGTCTTTAAAGTTGTGTAAATTGTTTGTTTGGAGTGACTACTGTTTTAGGTGGATTAACTTATGTGTAACTTCAATGTAAGGAGTTTTCAACAATAGCTTGTTTGCAATCACACGATTCTGATGACGCGCGAAATTCAGATGGATGCAGGATGTGAAAAGCAGAATGGATGAGATGGAGGAAAGTCCACACTGTACTGGTTTAGACACTATTACAAGAGAAAGGTATAAACAGAAAATCACAACATATTTTGGACATGATCCTAATGTTATGAAGAGGAGCGATTTTTCATCTAAATTTAAATACTTGCCTGCCATCGAGGTGGTGCATATAGGCTAAGTAACTAACCCTGATTGCAAACAAGCTATTTTGAAATTGGATGCGGGATATATGTCACTCCTGAAACTTTGCTGCATGTACAGGGTATGTGGCTGTTGGTCCTGTTAGCAGCACATAAAACAAAACTTTCAATTCAAATTCTGAATTGATTATAGCCTAGAAAGCGAGCAAATAGCGCTTCCATATAATCACTAAAAAGCTGTCACTCACTTCAATTTATCGCAATCTCATAATGTTCCGTTATAAACAATGAAGCTCTCTAAACTGCACATAAAATATCTTATTTACATCGTGTCTATGTGTAGCGTTTAGCATTGAGTGAATTCTGACTGTCTCATGCTGAATGCATGAGAGTTGGCAGCCCTGTATCTATTTATACATTTCTTTATTAATATTTTAATATATTATTATATCTTATATTAACCATTTGCACACACAAGCATTATCCGACTCGGCTCCTCCCGACCGTAGACGCAAGCTATGCGTTTTTCAGTCAATTTCTTGTCTTTTTCCCCCTTATGAACAACATTTTTGTACACGATAAAGCTCCTTGTGGTTTCCCGGTTTGACCGATTGGAGCCTCCATAAACAATGCAAAACATAGGCATTTGGAGTTTCTGCTAGTGATTCCTATATAGAAAAATCAGCCCTGCCTCCAGCTGCATTTCACGCCACAGCAATGACGTCATGTGCAAACAACCTTTTAAAAATTGCTTTAGAGCAGGGGTTTTCAAACCTGTCCTGGAGGCCCCTCCAGCACAGCACATTTTGTCTCCCTTATCAGACACACCCAATTCTGGTTTTGCAGTCTCTGCTAATGAGCTGATGAGTTGAATAGTTCCAATAGTTGGAAGACATAGAAAATGTGCAGAGCCGGGAGGCCTCCAGGACAGGTTTGAAAACCCCTGCTTATAATGAGGTACTATTGTTTAAAGGTTTGGGGTCAGTAAGATTTTTAATGCTTTTGAAAGAAGTCTCTTATGCTCACCAAGGCTGCCTTTTCTCAAAAATACAGTAATAACAGTAATATTATTACAATTTAATGTTTCTATTTTCATATATTTTAAAAATGTAATTTATTGCTGTGACCCAAAGCTGGCATTTCTTATTATTAACATAATAGGAAAAAAAGGAAGTTCAAAAGAACATTTTTTTTTAAATAGAATTTTTTTTGTAGCATAATAAATGTCTTTACATTTACTTTTGATCAATTAAATGCAGCCTTGCTGAATAAAAGTATAGATTTCTCTTTTAAAAAATCTTACCCAAAACTTTTGAACAGTAGTGCACATTATGGCTCTTTTTGATTTTGTGATTTAGACGTTTTAAGAAATAACTTAAAAATGGTATAAATGTTTCTTCATGGTGCCATGTGTCCCATTTTGTCACAAGTTTTACTGTATTTAACCCGAAACACATTTTAACCACCTAAAGCTGGTATAAAGTTCTCTGTTCATATTTCTTTCTGCAAGTTTGAACCAATATAACTAGTACACACCAAAAATTGTTAGTTAGTTAAGGTTATCAACACTTTAAGTGGCTTAAACCCACAACCTGCTTATCAGCTTAAATTATTGAACCGGTGAGCTTTACCAGCCCAATTTTGTGTGTTATTTTGTTTCGACTCTGATCCAGATTCATCTACAGGGCGTTTCAGCTGCTCCTTTCCCTTGAGGCACAGATACATCTAATGGACCCTCTAATTATCTCTTCTCATCCATGTTCCCTTGTCTGCTTATCATACTTTCTCTCTGCAGCTTGGTTCTTTTGTTTCTCGCTCTTTCTCTGTTTGTCTCTCAGCACTCGGTCCTCTCTTGTGAGCTTGTAATTTGTTTCTCTTCTTTCCAACAATCTCCCAACATCCCCCACCCATCAGTAGGTGTATCCCTGCTGAGTGTGATGAGGGGTGGGACTGTCCTACACAGTTATAGTGTGGAAACACACACACACACACGTCCCGTCTTCATAGCTTACTTTTCATAATCCTGTCTCAGCATGAGGGAGATCAGCTACAGCAACTGCAGGAGGATGAGAGAGAGAGAGAGCAGCAAAGGAGAAAGAGTGATAAGAGAAGGAAAGATGGACCACAGGAGGGAAAAAAGAGGGGTGAGACGTAATGTGCACTGCAGAAAATCATTTTATTAATCAGTAGTTCTGTTTTGATTTACAGTAAACATATCTAAGCTTGAGAAGCAATTTAATACTTGTTTTTTTAAGCATAAATTGTTAGATTTATTCTTGAAATAAGACAAAGATGGCAGTGGGTAAGACAAATACACTTTATTCAAGATTTATTCTCTGAAAGTCTTTTTTGCGCAGTCTTGCTTCTTGAGTCAATTTATCTGGTTTTAAGAGTCTAGATATTTTTACAGGAAAACATGACAGAAATAAAAATTTTTGTTTTGGTGCTGTGCAAGTACTGTTATCAAGCTGTGGAGAATGAGCGGCGTGTATTTGTGTGTGTGTGAAGGAAAGAGTAAAGACGTGTGATATCTGAGCTCTGGCGTGAAGCTAAAGTGAAGACTGCAAGCCGTCTAAATTTGACCTTGTTTCCAGCGAATTATGGAAACTTTCTATCACAAGCTCTGCATTCACTGTCACATTCTGGCATTTTGCACTGTAAGATTTATTCCTAGGAAAAAGTTATATCTTTTTTTTTTCTTGCAACTTGGATTAATTAAGTCATGTTTTATATACAGTAATGTTTAAAAGTTTGGGGTTGGTAAGATTTTTTTTAAAGGTTTTGAAAGAAGACTCTTTTGCTCACCAAGGCTACATTTGTTTGATAAAAAGTGCAGTAAAAACTGTGAAATATTATTACAATTTAAAATAACCATTTACTTTTTTGGGTGTATTATAAAATTTAATTTGTTCCTGTGATGCAATGCTGAATTTTCAGCATCATTACTCCAGTCTTCAGTGTCACATGATCCTTCAGAAATCATTCTAATATCCTGATTTGCTGCTCAAGAAACATTTCTTATCAATGTTGTGCTACTTCATATATATGTGGAAACCATGATACATTTTTGATTAATAAGAAGTTCAAAAGAACAGCATTTATTTGAAATAGAAATCTTTTGTAACATTAGTATTAGTCAAGTAAAAAGGCATCAAATATTGATTTGAACGCAAATTATTGTATCAGTTTACTTGTAGAGGCCATAAGGAGACCGAGTAGGATGAGCCATCAATTATACAGTGTTGTCCTGGACAGCAGTCAATTTTCAGAAATATTTGACCTCTGACTGTGTTTGACCAATCAGAATCAAGTTTTTTGAGAGCGATGTCAAGAGCATGGAGTTATAAAGGGAAGAATGTGATAAGAAACATTTGCATTCAAATTGAGATCTCTGAGTTTTGATTGGTGTCTTTTGGCAAATTTGAGCTAAATATGAGACATTGTTGAGATTTGTTCCATAACTAGCATCTGTTTTCTGGAGAAAAACCTAAGAAGCAAGAGTCTCATTGTCATCTTGGAGAAACAATAGATAGAACTTTATTCTTTTTCATGGATGCATGTTGTTTTCTTCTCATATGGACAGGTCAAATGTTGATGTAGACATCAAAATGCTTCTTTCTCCAGATCATGTACAGAGCAGTTTGTCTTATCGCATTGCATTTCATATTGCAACATCAGATTTGGTTCATCTAATCAAATTTCAGTGTTTTATACTTCTCTTCTTTTTTTTGTTGCCACATCTGGCAATTGTAGGAAATTTCATCCATAAATATTTCTCCAACCAGAAACTGTATTTTGCTTTATTTCTTTAAAAGTTGATTTATTTTTGTCCCTATGACAAAGGATTTATTTATCTGTAACTGTTGGCTTTCTATCGAGCATCCCAGCGGATAGTGCTGTGTTTTATATCACATTTTGTTTCATACGGCAACATCAGATTTGTTTTCAGATTCAGATTTCCTCTCCACCGCTGGACAAGTTTAACAGTCACTGCTTCGCCTCCATGGGTTTGTTTTTAATAAAAATCTGAAATGTCTTTTCTGGTTTCATTCCAGCTGAGGGCCGTCTGGAAGAGAGATGCGTTTACGTGACGGTTACCAGCAATAGCTTAGAATGAGTCGGTTAGTTGTCCGTTCTTGTGTGTGTGAAGCTCATGACAAATGCTCTTGCATGCAGGTGTTAATGAGAGTTAATGTTTCTCTGTGCCGTGTCGTATGAGCGTCCGGCTTCATTCAGCTTATTTTCACAGTTTTCTGCTTTATAATGTGTGTGTGTGCTCTGCTGGACAGCTGTACATTTGAACCTTGAAGGAGAAAGAGAGGGGTGGTTGGTGATAAAACTCAATCAGAAAATGCTGATTTGAGCAAAAGCATTCATGCACAACTGCAACCTTGTGCAGCTTTACACACACACACACACACACACACACACTTCTGTCTTGGGTGATGTCAGAGACGCTTACATTAACCTTGTGCCAGCCGTTTTCTTCCACTATTACCAATGTTTGATTTTCAACTAAAGGAAAAGTTGAGATGCATGACAACAAGTATGTTATCAAATATTCCAGACTGGTCGTTGAAAATATTGATATACAGTATTGATTGATTAGGGTTAGTAGGGTGTTGGAATCTCTCTGATTCATTTAATCTTGATAGGTATCAAATTAAAAAATGCATTGCCATTTAAATATATAACTGTTCAAAAGTTTTAGGTCAATATATATTTTTAAAGACATTAATACTTTTTAAGGATTCGTTAAATTGATTAAAAGTGACAGTAAAGTATTTTACATTGTTATAAACGATAACGATTCTATTTGAAATAAATGTTTTTCTTTTTAACTCTGTTAATCAAACAATCCTGAAAAAACGTTCAACATTGACGATAATAGAAATGTTTCTTGAAAGCAAATCATCATAGAATGATTTCTGAAGGGTCGTGTGATACTGAAGACTGGAAAATTCAGCATTGCATCACAGAAATAAAGTACATTTTAAAATATATTAACAGAAAACTGTTCTTTTAAATAATAATATTATTTCAGAATATTACTGTTTTTACTGTATTTTTGATCAAATAAATGCAGCCTTGGTGGGCATAAGAGACTTATTTTTTTAATTAGAAAAACTTACCAACCCTATCATTTTTAAAACAGTAATGTACATGTTGCAGTTTTATAAATGTTAACTGTGCGTGATGTTTTCAGATTAACGTCTGGATCCCCCAATCTTGATTATTTGTTCACATGCTTAATAAGTTAAACTAGTTTTGAAAGGGAGAGACAGCTCTTTTCCCTTACTATTTGTAGAAACCGGTCTGATCTTGTATTATAGACCGACAGTCAGTTTCATCTCATAGGCCTTGTTTCTGTGGAAGAAGGAAGAGAGAGAGGAAACAGGGACGGAAATACTATTTCTAATAAAAGACTTCCAGGACTATCAAAGCAAGTGGAAGGAGCGTTGGGCAGAGAGAAGAAAAGACATCCTTCAAGTGAGCTGTCACTATTATCAGTGTGTGCATTTGTGCCTGTGTGTTTATACTTGGATTTACTGATCAAGCAGAAATCAACTCGATGGTGAACATGAAACGCCTCTTATTCTTTTATCCTTTGGACATCTGTCCCCAATACTTCCACTTTGTGTCGCTGATAGTTTAGTGATTTATACAAAATAAACTCAATGTAACTGTAGTAGATGGGGTTTAATGGATAGTGCACATGCTCTGACAAGTTTGAGTCTGGCTGGGGTTTATTTTTTCTGTCCTTTCAATAAAAAGTGGCAAAAGCCCAAATAAAAAAAAGAGAGAATAACCAGACCCTTTCTGCAGATTTTCTTCAAAGTTAACATAAAATCAAGGATTTTTTCTATGTAATGTGATGAAAACAGGGTATTCAGGGAGAAGAAAAAAAAAGTAGGGACTTGATTTTATCCATATGGAATCAACTGTGAAAAATGTCTTTGTATGGCAGGAGGTTGAAAAATAAGTGGACTTGATGATGTCATCCAAAAACAAACATAGTTTCAGAGGCAGAGCAAGTTTTAATTTTGATGAAAGATTTCAAGGACACCTTTTATTTGAAATAATGTGCATCGATTAAAAGCAGCATGTATTATATATTGTTTAAATTTAAAGCATTTCATGCAATGTAAAGTACTTATTGTGGCATATTTGGATACTCGAACAAAATGTTTTGGTATCACAGAGCAGTGTTATTTTAGTATTATTTATTATTTTGTATTATTTATTTTATTTTTAGTAATTTTAGTACTTTTTTTGTGAAAAAACTGTATTTCAGTTAGTTGACAAGGCACCATTTCTAATTTTAGTTTTCTAAGATAATTTAGCAAAGTTTTTCATCTAATATATATTTAAACTTTACTTCAATTGCAGAATATGTTTTTTAATAGTTTTCTTTAACAATAACAACACTGCAACAGAGTCCCAGTGTTTACGTTTTTTCTGGAAAATCAATCTATTAAAGTTGTCTCTCCATGTTAAGATGTTTTACAGTAATATTGAAAAAATGACCCACATCCCTAGAATGTATATGTCTTTCTGTATTATCATATTCCCAACAGTAGTTTCACTCTCTGGTCAAATGAAGTGATCTGAAGTGGTGGTAGATTCAAAGTAAAGTGTCGCCTGAGTTGCCGAGGCAGCACATTGGCTGGTATTGATGAGTGAAGCTAATTGGATGGGCTCAGAATGAGGGTTTTCACTGAGCTGTTTGTGAGTGGCAGTTCTGGGGTTTCTGTTAACTGAGCATTCAGCTGCGAGTCTCTCTTGGACATGTAAAGGTTTCCTTTTGTGTTCCTGAGTCCATGTGAGCAGAATTACAACGTGCAAGCATGTGATAAGAAGTGAAAGCGTGTGTGTGTGTGTGTGTGTTTGTGTGTGTGTGTGCGTGCGCTTCTGTACATGTGCATTAATTGTATGAGGACTGTATGTTGTTTTAGTCAAGCGGTGTAAATAGTGTATAAAATATAGAGATATATATACAGAGTGTGTGTGTGTGTGTGTGTGTGTGTGTGTGTGTGTGTGTGTGTGAGAGAGAGCATCTGGAGACGAGAAGGTGTGATTTCACTGGATGTGACAGAATGAAGTATTGCTCTGAAGAGAGAGAAGAAGGAGAAAACCACAGATGGAGCCACACTCAGTTAAACAGTAAACGGCAATAACATGTTGTGTTCAGTCCAAATCTGTACCTGAAGTTCTTTGTTTCATGAGGACTCCGCTTACAGAAATTGTATTATTTGATTTTTGGAATTTCACCTCAAAATCAGAGGAAGGAAATATTAAAACATATTTTGCATAAAGAAATAAAGACAGTTTTCAACAAAAACTAATTTTAGGACAATTCAAAAAAAATTTTTTTTTCATTTTATGCATCCAAGTATAGGTGTGTGTGTGTGTGTGTGTGTGTGTGTGTGTGTGTGTGTATTTAGTAGTGAGAGTGTTGAGAATCACTTTTGAGAACAATAAGAATTTCAAAAAAGTAAAACATTCAAGTGCATTACAGTAATGGAAATTTGAGAGAAAAATGTAAAAGGTTAAAAAATAGGCTTTATGTTTGCTATTTCTAATATATTTTTCATATTTTTTCTTTGCATTTTGGTGTCCTTTTTGTTTCTCAGGGTCTGCACATGAAGCTTGAGGTGTAAAATAACACACCCTCTCTGTAGCAGCATTATTATTGTGTGTGTGTGTGTGTGTGTGTGTGTGTGTGAACTGCACTAAATGTGCTGTATTTTTATTACTGCTCATAGTTCACAATATTGGGCTTGTTTCTCATTGCTAGATGGATTACTTTACTGAGGTAAACTTCAGGAAGATGATCCCCATTAATCTCTCACATGCTCTTTCCTTTCTCACTGCTTTCCTCTTTCCCACTCTACTATTTGCTTCTTTTCATCCTCCCGTCTGCGTCTGTCTCTCAACCTGTTTCCTTGCATTTTCAGCCGTCATGCCTTCTTCTGTCTCCCCTTTTCTGACAAAATCCATCCCTCCCTCCATATGTCCCTCTTCTTTTCTTTTTCCAATAATCTCTCTTTATATCTCAGTCAATCTCACCTCCACCCCAAGGAATCTGTATTGCTCATAATTTGCTCCAGTTATGTTTCATTTTTTTGTCTCAGATAAATTCCTTAGGATAAATAAAAAGAAAAACAAATAGGGCGATTGTTGACATGCAGAGTGTACAAAATGTAAAATGAATGGGGATATAACAAACACCCCAAAATAACAAGCAAATATGTTTTATGTGTTATATATTCTGTTGTTTTTATTTAAATCAGTGCAAATCAAAGTGAAAGCATTGCTCATTGCTGTCTATGAGAAACAACTGAGGTATTAAAGAGAGAAAAATCTGAAAAATCTTTTCTTTTCTGCTAACTCTTTGTCTGGTTTCTCCATCTGTAGCATCAGCTCCGAAGGTGAAGCCCATGGATTCTCAGTGGCTCCTGGAAGGTAAAAAGTTGACACTCAAGTGTGAAGCTGTGGGCAACCCGAGCCCCTCCTTCAACTGGTACAAAGATGGCAGCCAGCTCCGCAAGAGGAAAGACATCAAAATCAAATCCAACAAGTAAGACACACACACACACACGGATGCACAAGCAAACACACTACTCATACCCTGGCAGAATTATTCTTGGCATCAGAGGTATTAAAAATACATCTCCCATCAACTCGAGCAGAAGATTGTCCCAGTTTGTAAATAGACTCAGAGACTTTCAGAGGGGAGAGAGATGCCGACGTCTTGTTAAAGGAGTAGTTCACACAAAATGAAAACTCTTTCATCATTTACTTGCTCTCATGTTGTTCCAAACTCATATGATTGTTTTCTTTATGAAATTATGAAGAAAGTTCACGCTGGTCCAGATGTCTTGTGCACTAAATTCTAAATCTTCGGAAGACGTATGATAGATTTGTGTGAGAAACAGAAAGAAAAGTAAGCTGAAATTTAACCTTCTGTTGTAGTGCTCAAATCTCATTTGCACTTTCTCATATTGTAATATACAAATATCCTTTAATTTAATAGTCAATATCTCACATTCATTAATATTCCATTAAATGGCAAAATGCCTAATTTTAGTTCATGGGAAAGTGCAAAATTAGTGAATGCATAAATTCACATAAATTTGAAAAGTATTCACGTTTTCAAGTTTGTCAGTAAAATGTCTTATGTTTTTGAAAGCAATCTCCCCAAGGAGATTATATTTATTTGATTAAAAAAAAACAGTAATTTTCTAAAATAATATTATAATAAAAAAGTGTTTTCTATTTTAAAAGGGTCATATGATGCTTTTTTAAAGATCATTATTTTGTGCATTTGGTGTAACAGAATATGTTGACATGCTTTAATGTTCAAAAAACACATTATTTTTCAAATACTGTACATTATTGTAGGTCCTCTATGCCCCGCCTCTCTCAAACGCTCCGTTTTCTACAAAGTCCCTCCTTCCGACAAGCGCAGTCTGCTCTGATTGGCCAGCTGACCCAGTGCATTGTGATTGGCCGAACACCGCAAGCACTCGTGTCACATGATCCTTCAGAAATCATTCTAATATGCTGATTAGGTGTTTAAGAAATATTTCTTATTGTTATTAATGTTGAAAACAGTTGTGCTGCTCAATATTTTTGTGAAACCCATTTTTTCCAGGATTCTTTGATGAATACATAGTTCAAAAGAACAGCTTTTATTTGGAATAGCAATCTTGAGTAACATAATGCCTTTACTGTCACTTTTGATCAACGTAACACGTTCTTGCTGAAAAGAAGTATTAATTCAGAGCCCAAACTTTTGAAAGATATAGTGTAACTTACATTCAAGTTTACTTTACATTTGTGTCATTTTGTGCAGGTGTAGGC
The DNA here is from genome assembly GCF_001515605.1 of Sinocyclocheilus anshuiensis. Taxonomy (NCBI): domain Eukaryota; kingdom Metazoa; phylum Chordata; class Actinopteri; order Cypriniformes; family Cyprinidae; genus Sinocyclocheilus; species Sinocyclocheilus anshuiensis. Next base: position 203,321 of record NW_015549731.1, read on the forward strand.
TGTAATATTACATTTATGTTGAAAAAAGAAAGTCAGGTTTCAAATGACATGTTATTGAGTAAATAATGTTAGAATTAAAATTTTTGGCTGAACTTTTCCTTTCCATCTCAAGGAAGCTCCATCAGTGAGTTTTGGGTAACTTCCCCTTCATTGCTTTTCTCTGGCAATGGGACCGTGGGTTGCCGGCGTATCTAAGGGGAGAGTGTGTGGGCCCGAACACGCAATACTTTCTCCCTCAGTGGCGTCTGTAGGTGGAGAATGGAATAAAAAAACAAAACAAAAAACATATGACTAAGTTTATATATGCTTGGGGTCTAGATAAACTAGTCTTCAGTGAGAATTGCATAATCATGCAAATGTCTTAAGATACGGGAAAGCTGCATTTCATAAAATGAGATAAAGGATCGAATAAAAAGTTGCTGAGCTCTGCATGTTGTAGCAACATTGCATCAATGTCATTTAGCTGTTCCTAACACAAATCAATAGTGCACAAGTAGCTGTATATTCCGTCCGTATGTCACCGTCAGTCCATATGTAGCTGTTCAGTATGCCGGGAAGAATTCAGGGCATTCCGTAACTCGTCGGTCCTCTACTGTTCTCCGAGAAAAAGTGCTGAGGTGCACAGAAAGCAGATCGCTCTAACAGGATTGCCTGTTCACTGGCCCCTTGTGTAATTTTGCAAATGTGTGTGTGCTGAAACTGCAGATCCACAGTCACAGAGACACGCACTCACATCCGTACACACACTTACGCCGATGCCGATGAACTGAGTGAAAGAGCTGACAGCGTGGACAGGGATGGTTTAATAATGATGGAGGTAAAGTAAGGACAGAGGATGATACGCGTAGCTGGCATTTTCTCTGCGTCCTGCTGCAGAGTGAGAGCTTTGCTCCTCTAATGAGCTGTCCACATCCTGACCTGAGGAGAAGGACAGAGAGACAATGCGAGTATCACATTGACACCACTAGAGACCCCACGCACCATGTGATGAAGCCAAGTAGGACATATTCCTGGACCGACATCCTTTGTTGGTCCTGGAACAACATTCCTATAAAAAAATCAGGCCTAACCCTAAATCCTAGCCAGAGAAGTCGGATGTGGGATATTCCTACTAGGTATCTCTGATTCCAACCACACAGACTTAATTGCTTGTGATGTTCCTCTTTTGTAAGTCGATTTGGATGACATTTGCTAAATGAATAAATACAAATAATAAGTACACTACTGTTCAGATGTTTGAGGTTTGTAAGATTTTTAAATGTTTCTTATGCCCACTAAGGCTGCATTTATTTAAAGGGGTCATATGATGCGATTTCAAGTTTTCCTTTCTCTTTGGAGTGTTACAAGCT
>NW_015549731.1:205054-206264 GCF_001515605.1 Sinocyclocheilus anshuiensis
AACATATTCTGTTACACCAAATACACAAAATAATGATCTTTAAAAAAGCATCATATGACCCCTTTAATACAAATACAGTAAAAACCATAATATTGTGAAATATTATTACGATATAAAATAACTATAAAAATATAAATTTTTAAATGTAATTTATTGCCTCATCTTGGCAAAACTGTTGGGATTTCCGCATCAGTTTCCAAAGTACAAGTGCCATTCCATTGCACTTTTCCAAATAAAGTGTTGGAAATTCTGACTTTTGAGTTGGAACGCAGCATATGATCCTACAATCTGATTGGTTGATAGCAATGTTGTTCTAGGCCCAACAACATGGTGATCCAGCATCATGTCCTTCTGGGATAAATAGCAACTACACATACACAAACTCATTTGTGGAGATCTCAGTCTACATTTCTACTAATGTACATACTACAATTTATTAATGTAATACTACATTTCTACATTTCTCTCCCACACCATCTGACTTCATCATATACCCTGATGTTTTTCTTCATTGTTCTCTTTCTTTGTGTCTCGGCCGCTTTTGTGCAGGAAAAATTCAAAGCTTCACATCAGCAGACTGAGACTGGAGGATTCTGGGAACTACACCTGTGTGGTGGAAAACTCGCTGGGCAGAGAGAACGCCACCAGCTACGTCAGCATCCAAAGCAGTAAGAGCTCCATTATTTCCCACACTGCAAACGGCGAGAGTCAAAGGAGACCCGGGCTCCTTCTCATAATGGGGCAGATTTTTCTTTGTGTACTTTGTTTACAGCAGATGTACTTTGTGAGATGTCTGGACAGTGAGAGCACACTGGACCTGTCTAGGTTGCTAGGGGGTTGCTAGTTGGTTTCCAGCTTAGTTGCCCAAGTCAAAAGAGTCCACCTCTCTATATGGTTTGGACCCATCCTACAATGTACAGTAAGCCTATAGGATTGTTTTTCCTGTTTTATCATCCATTAGGCTGTAAAATTGTAATCGCACATAGCCACAAGATTTGAGGATTTGAGGCAGCTTTTGTGTCTGTTTTGTGAGTTTGGGTGTTATTGTGGAGAACGCACCTCTCTCATCTGCTGTTTTACTCACCGATCTCCCCACCTGCTTCAGTCTCTGGAGTATATCACATCAGCCGGAGGCGTTTGCCGTTACTGTGTGTGTGTGTGTGTGTGTGTGTGTGTGTGTGTGTGTGTGTGTGTGTGTGTGGGTGTGTGT
>NW_015549731.1:206313-218044 GCF_001515605.1 Sinocyclocheilus anshuiensis
GTTACTGTGTGTGTGTGTGTGTGTGTGTGTGTGTGTGTGTGTGTGTGTGTGTGTGTGACTAATGTGAGCTCCATCCAGCCCATCTTAAGGGCAGTAATGGTTGAGTGGTTTGAGATATAGGGTCTTTCTCTCTCTCTCAACTTTGTCCTCTAGCTCTCCACCAAACCCCTCCATTATCTGATGTGTCAGCAGTGTCTCATGGACACAAAGAATGAACGAATGACTGAGAGAATGAATATGATAAAAGAATGAATGAAAGAATGAGTAAAGGAATCGATAGAATAAATTAGGGATTATATGTGTGTATGTGTGTATACACACATATATAAAAAACACAAATATATCTTTGTACAAATTGTACAGCCCTACAAACAAACACAGCAACCCCGGAGCTTACAAAAACACTTTTAAACCTTCAATTTAAATTTTTTTGAGCAATTACATTTTCCCTCAAAATTGTGCAGCCAGTAAGTTCTGAATGGAAAATGAATGTAAATGATGATTTAGTGGATAATGAATGAACAAATCAATGAAAGATTTAAGTTCTTTATTGTGATTGTACAACAAGGTAAAACAATATTATTTAAACGAATGCCTGAATGAATGAGTGAGTGAATAAATGTATAAATTAATTAAATGAGTGATCAGATTCAGGCTCTTTATTGTTACAGTGAGACGAGTTGAATAAATGAATGAAACAAACCAATGAACAAATGAGTGAACAGGAGAGTAAATTAATGGATCAATTTAGGGTTTTCCAAACTGGGGTTTGAGAGTTAATGAAAAGCTAAAATATTAATTAAATCGTAAAAAATATTAAATTAAAATAAATATTTTTATTATAAAAAAAGCAATCAAAAGAAAACTTGCTAAAACAAGATTAAATATGAATAAATTACCTTCACGTCATGAAAAGAAAAATAAGGTCAAAGGGGTTCAGCTGACAAAAAAGTTTGGGAACCCATAGATTAATTTGAATGAGTGCAAACTCTTAATTGTATTTTATAAATTATTGGTCAGGTGAATGAATGAATGAATTATGGAGGGCAATTTCTGCCACGGAACAAATAAATAAATAAATAAATGAAAATGGTATTTGCAACTTTTTATCTCACAGTTCAGACTTTTTTTCTCACAATTCTGCAAAAAAAGTCAGAATTGCAAGATATAAACTATCTTATATATAAAATATATAAAGTCAGAATTCTGACTTTCTTCTTGCAATTCTTAATATTTTCTTGAAATTCGTAGTTTACATCTTACAAATTTTACACTTTTTTCTGGAAAAAAAATGTATGTTTATAAATAGTTTATATCTCATAATTCTGACTTTTCTTAGTTTATTTCTTGCAATTCTGAGGTTGTATCCTGCAATTCTTAAAGGGGTCATATGATGCGATTTCAAGTTTTCCTTTCTCTTTGGAGTGTTACAAACTGATTGTGCATAGATAAGATCCCTGAAGTTGCAAAGACTAGTCTCAAAGTCTTTACATTTATTTTGAAAGATGAAGCTCGCGATTATGGTAAGGGGCGTTACATTTCCGACGAGTGCTTGCGGTGTTCGGCCAATCACAATGCACTGGGTCAGCTGGCCAATCAGAGCAGACTGCGCTTGTCGGAAGGAGGGACTTTGTAGAAAACGAAGCGTTTGAGAGAGGCGGGGCATGCAGGACCTACAATAATGTACAGTATTTGAAAAATTATGTGTTTTTTGAACATTAAAGCATGTCAACATATTCTGTTACACCAAATACACAAAATAATGATCTTTAAAAAAGCATCATATGACCCCTTTAAAGCTGCAGTGCGTCAGTTTTGCCTCTTTGTCGCCATCTCTGTTTAAAACCTGCAATTGTTGTTATGAATCTAATGTTTTGAGATGTGTGTGGGCTGTCAGTCAACGCACCAGTGTGGATAGTCACTGTACTTAATTATAATAGATATCAAAATAATAGATAATACATCTTGGAAGTATGCCCAAAATACGAAATGTCATCTGAACAAGTAACATGTCTGCCAGTTTTGTTCTGACCAACTGAAAACAAAAAGTTTTACAATAAATGGTCATTGTTTGACCAGTGGTGATTAATATCGTCTGCGCTAATATCGTAAGTGTTGTTTTAACGATGTGCGATCTGACATTGAGTATATCACAGAAACACACCCAGAGAGTGCACGCGTACACTGTAATTTAGTCTATTAAAATGCATTTAGACTGCCCATAAGATTCAAGATAAGAGGCAACATGCCTCTATATTGTCTTTTTATTTATATCATTTAATATAGTCAATTTAATATAGATCACACTGAGTGCCATTTTTTCTCCAGATATCAGCATGATAACAAATGCAATATTGATTTTATACAAGCTTAATAAAGTTAGTATTACGTTACTTACATTTTAGATGCCTGTTTTTGCTGTATTTCGCCAATAGGGTGTTTTCACTATATGTCATCAATCCGGAAGTCAACCATATTGGTGGCACTGAATGTAAACAATGCCACTGAACCAAACAGAACTCATGTATAGGCTTGGTGAAAAAAATGAAGTAGTTCACTATGTCGGGATAAGAAATAGAAGGAACAATTGTCAGGTCATCAGTCCATGACAAAAGAGCCAGCTCGTACGGCTCTTTACCACATATTAAATTTAGTTTGTCAAAATATCACACCCTTTCCTGCTTACCAAGTCCTTCTCTATATGATTTAGCAGCTTCCACATGTTTTTTTCCATGATTTAGACATCATAAATTAGTAAAACAGCGTTTTCATTAGTGCATTAGCCATGCAATCCATGCTGTTGTTTACAAACGAGTATCTCCAATATGGCCGCACATCCGGGTAACTGTCCAAACCGTGACGTAAGTGCAAACGCTCTATGAAAATAGTTCTAAACAGCACTGTTTTGCATCGCTGAGCAACACACAGGATGGTGTTTACTTATTGAATTAATCAGTTTTTTGAATGAATAATTCAGTGACTCTAATTAAAACAGTCAAATGTTTTTAATTCCTGAATGAATCAACATTTTGATTGAATCAGTTTAATCTCAATGCTTCGCTCATTAACAGTGACTTGCTGCCACCTACTAGTGGCTTTAATTTCACATTTCAAGTATCTTTTCATATTTGAAATCTTTTCAATTATCAATATTCAAGGTTTTATGTTTAAAACAAAACATTATTTATGCATTTGTAACTGCTGGTTTAATGCATGTCCCCTCTGAGCTGCATTAAACAGTCTGTAATGAATCTAAATGCCACTTCAGATGCAGATTCCAAAAATGCTTTCTTATGTTGGAAGGAAAGAGTCTTCGTACCAGATGAAGTGGCTCTTATGCTAACCCAAAGATACAAAATGGAAGAGTTAAAACTGAACACTATCTGGCTGCTCAAACTGTGTATAGAACAATTTTTTATATTAATTTGCTCCTTTTCTATTTTGATTTTACTTGTACTTTTAATTTCAATAAGTTTAAAGGGGTCATATGATGTTGCTAAAAAGAACATTATTTTGTGTATTTGGTGTAATGCAATTTGTTTACGCAGTTTAAGGTTCAAAAAACACATTATTTTCCACATACTGTACATTATTGTTGCTCCTCTATGCCCCGCCTTTCTGAAACGCGGCAATTTTTACAAAGCTCATCGGTCTGAAAAGCACGGTATGCTCTGATTGGCCAGCTATCTAGTGCGTTGTGATTGGCCGAATACCTCAAGCGTGTGACGGAAATGTTACGCCCCTTTACCAGGTTCAGGAAAATTTCCTCCGTAAACTGCGCTGCACACACTCGAATATTTGGGTCGTACTGTTCTGGAACAGTGTTGTAAATGAAACTTAACCACTAGTTAAGTTCTAGTTTGAGTTCTAGTTGTGTCCTCTTTTGGAAGACCAAACAAAGTAGTTTGGCTTTCGCAACGAAACACACAGCGTCTTCACGACATGGCGGCGAGAATAAAAGTTATGCCTTCTTTGTTTGCGTATACATATGGGCGGTGTTTTTGCAAATCTTCCCACACAGTGACATAGATATGTGGGGGCGTGTTTGAACGAAGCGTTTTAGGAAGGCATGGATGAGCGTTCACTTTTATAAAGAATATCTCTTTGGATTTGAGACTTTATCTTCGGTTATGTACTTGCTCAATAATTGATTTTGGATAATGTTTAACCAAAAAAAAGTTACGGAATGCAGCTTTAAATAAAAAAAAAGTCCAATTATGAGATATAAACTCAATTTACCCCTTAACCTTGCAATTACCTCTTAACATTTTTTTAATCGCATGGCAGAAACAAACTTCCGGAAGTCCGGAAGGAAGTAAAAAAAAGTCCAATTATGAGATATAAACTCAGAATTCACAAAAAGTTGCAATTACCTCTTAACATTTTTTTAATCGCATGGCAGAAACAAACTTCCGGAAGTCCGGAAGGAAGGAAGGAGTCTGCATATTCAGACTTGGACGTGTGTGTTGTGTTTGTTCCTATGTTCTGAGGGGTAACTGGTTTATTTAATAATCTGAGCTCTATTTTGTAGTTAAGTCACTGTGAAAGGTAAAAAGGTCCTTTCAGGATATGTGTGTGAGAGATAAAGAGAAAAGGTGTGTTTACATGTGCTTCATACTTGTCTAGAGTTTGGGAGTCAATGAGGACATTTTTTGTGTCTGTGAATGTGTGTGTTCGGTGGATATCTGCAGATAACTCTCTGTGCCTAATGAAGATAAACTGTATCATTTTGGCAGATTCTGCACTCCAGGAACAGCAAGCATCTCAGTCCATAAGTGCACAGATATAAGCTATATATAACAGCACAGACACCCGAGAGACAAAGAAAGCGAGTGAGAGAGATGCTCTACTGCAGTGGTTCTCAATTCCAGTCCTTGCGTACCAGCGCTCGGCATATTTTGCATGCCTCTCTTATTTAACACACCTGATTCAGATCATCAGCTCGTTAGAAGAGAGCTCCATGCATGAACTGTGTTCCGATTGACAGGGTCCCTATACACAGTGTTCCCTACTCCCTGCACACAGGAAATCCATTGAAGATTAATTCACGGATTTGTGCTACACCACGGCCTGCAGTGTCTTCACACACAGATGAAACTTACTAGAGAAGTGTGACATAATATACCTCTTTAAATAAATTCACGTCTCACACACTTTAATGCCCTTTGAATGGAACATATACGCTCCATTCGAACTGTAATCGTGGTGGAATATCCTGTGATGTCCACTTTGCAGGGCACTTACGGTCGAATAGGACAAACATCTGAAGTGATAAGAGATACATACAAAATGTGCAGAGCGGTGTTACGCGAGGACTGGAATTGAGAACCACTGCTCTAGTGGCCATATGGGGGGTCACCAGGGTAAATCTCTGCAGTATTTGAGAGCATATAGAGTAAAGGTGTGTGCCTGTGTGATTCTTAAAACAGGTCAAGAACTTCGCTGGCTAAAGCAGAACGTCCTTGAAGACGGGTGTTTTAGGACGAGTGTGTGTTTACATCTTTGTGTATATGTTTGTGTGTGACGTGAGACCCATCTGGACTCTGGCCGCTGAATTCTTCATCTGCAATGCCAAGAGCCTGTCAGATACAAGAGCCAAGTGTACTTGACGCAAAATACAAACACACACACAGCGGCAACCATTGACACGGTTTGTGCTCTTAAAAGAACAGTGCACCCAAAAATGAAAGTTCTGTCATTATTTACTCACCCTCATGTTGTTTCTTCTGAGGAACACATTTGGAGGTGTGAGGCAGAATGTTCATGCTGCTATAAATGGTCCATATGGGTCATATGCTATATTCCAAGTCTTTTGATTTGTGTGCACAAACTTAAATTGTTGTTCACTGATAATTTTGTCCACTCCTTAGACTTATCATTTTTTTTAATTAAATTCCGAGTTAAAATGCTTGTTTTGATTATGATCTTAATCATAATCTTATCACAATATAATCACTTCTTCTGTCTCTGAAATAATAGACAGTCCGAGAGCAATATAAACTAACAATATTACAGCCTAACAGTCACTATCCAATCAAATCTCAATAGAAGTGCCGGACAAAATTATTCTGCAGTGAATATTTTATTGAACTCAGAAAAATATATAATGGAAATAAAATGCTGCTACACATATTTGTATGAATGAGTGCATCTTACAAAGGCACATGGACACAGGTCATGTTAAATTGATGATTCTGGATCCAATGTTACTGTTGAGATAAATGAGGAATGAGTCCACCGTCCAGAGCTCAGCTCTGCTGCCTTCAGCTTAATGAGTCTGACGCAAACGCAGACATAAAACGCACTCCTGCACACGCTGCTCTGTCATCCACCCCTGCCCAGCGTCTGTCAACTTCTGCCTGTGTTCACTGCACAGTATGTACTGTATATTGTCTACTGCTTACAAATTGTTTGTAAAATAGATGCTATACACATGCTATACACAATGTTAAATAGTGCAAAGTGAATGCTACATTGTCACATGACTTCAGTGCACACGTTTAAAGGGGTTATTCACCACTGGCAAGATGGGGTTTTAGGGGACCACCGGATGATGCTTTTTACAAAAAATAATACACATTATTCATTTACTTATACTGTAACAATACAAAGCTGGTTAAACCTTGGTGAACTTACCCTTTAATTCAGTGAGTAGCATCCATTTACCATCTTGAGAATAAAATATGGCTAATTTGCAGTTTTTGTTGCAATTTAGTGTAACTATAACAAATAATGAAGAAGTATAACTATACTATAAATAATGAAGGGAAAAAAGCTGTTTAATTTAATTCAAAAATGCTGGAAAGGAAGATCAAGTCGAGTGCAAGTCGAGTCTCCTTTATGATAATTTCCTCATTTTGGAAGTTGCATTGTATTAAACAATATGCTGAATCAATGAATGTAAATGCAAATGTGTGTATTTCATGCATTCAAAACATTCGTATATGCAAATGCACAGTATACACACTGCATAGCGCTTCCTTTCAGAAATGCTTTGTACAAACATACCATCTTTTTAACCCCCCTTTTTCTCTCTTTCCCGTCAGTGGCTCTCCTTCCTGATAATCTGTCTCCTTCAAATCCCCCATTCCTCTATCCTGCTTCTATTCACTCTGCTCTTCATTAGCCTGTCTCTCCATCCATCCTGCTCCCCTCCACCTCCTCCCACCACATGCATTTTTGCAGCGTGTGCATGTGCGTGTTTCTGCGTGTGATTACTCTTGTGGTGGACATGTCTGTGAATGGGGAGTGCCTATAAGTGGTTCGATGTCATTGATCGGCACCTGGTTGAGTAGAGTGGATCAGATACCCCGTACAGGCCCCCTGTGTGACTTACGGCCTTCCCCGTGACCCCCCTCGCTGGGGCGTGAATCATGTTCTCCTGCCTGTCCGCATCCATCCATCGGCTCAGAGCCAAGGCTAATGGAGCTAATATCCTGCCACACCAGGATGGACTACGGGACGCAGGGAAATATGTGCAGTCTTTAAAAGCCTCTCTCTGGATCTATTTAAAGCGGAGAGCAGATGCACTGCCAGTGCAGCACCTGATCAACATTATTGTCTTTCAGTCATGATTGGATAAACTCACCATCACCCCCCTGTGGAGGAAGACATATGCTGTTATGGTCCACAAACACACATCACACACTGCAGAAAACATTGGACTGTCCAAAAAATCGATTAGAAAACAAAGGTGCATGTTGATTTTTGCCAATTTACATGTTAATATATTTTCATGTCTTGTCTGCATGTCATCTATATCTGTCTATCTGTCTGTCTGTCTAACAAAACATTTTATTTATATATTTTTTTTATTGTAGTATGAATTTCAAATAATTTTAATTCTTTATCTATTCAAATTCACATTGCAGTTCTGCATCCCTTTTGCTTCCTCAATTAAATCCAACTGAAATTGGATTGAACTGGAATTTTAAAACATTTTTAATTCAATTCTGAGTGGCACACAAGCCTGGCTGGAACAGGCAAGTGCCACTTACCTCTACTTGTCACGGTGTGCCTATTGTGAAGGAGCGAGGAGACGAAGGAGTATCACAGACTTTATTTAACACAGAGAAAAACACACACATAGGACACGGGGATCAATGTTCAATACTGGACGGGCAACAAAGGTCAGAAAACACTTTAAATACACTGAAACTAATGGAACACACTTGGGAAAAATGGAACAGAATGGGGAACACCTGGAACAAATGATAACACAATCAGGACAGGAACAGGAAGACCAAATAAAGAAATAAACATAACATGGAGCACGTGGTAGAAGGAAACACACACAGACACGAAACAGAGTCTGACACTACTGAAATGTACAAATCTCTTTCTCTTGTTGTAACACTTCACTGTGTACATTCAGTCCAATGGCTATTAATGTTTTTTTAGTCAGGATCAGTTGCTGTTTGTGATTGCTGAATCTGAATTTTTAAGAAATCATTATTATAGATTCTAAATGTGGATTTAAATTTAAACATTATGTGTATTCCCCCAATGCTTAGAATTAATAGATTTAAGCTAAATTTATTTCTAGCCTACAAATATCTCCAATATTACAAACATTGTCCTCAGAATTGACTGAGGTGCAAAGGGGGATTGACCACTGTGTGTCTCTCAAAGGAAACAGTTACAGGCTAGCAACATAGCGGCTCGATTGCACACATGCTGTCACTGCAGAGAAGAGGACATATGCTTGAGACAGATGTAAGGTTGAATGTTATATCGTTCTGCTCCAGTCCATTTCCTATTGGAGTGATGTGTGACCTTTAGAGACACGGCTGTTGTGCTCTGAGACATATCTCCTTCTCGCTTTATGCCCCTCTGTTCTCTCTCTCTCTCTCTGCAGTGCTGTGTGTTTGTGTGTGCAAGTTAATTAGTTAATTAGAAATGGCAGGGCTCAGATGGTGGGCTATCCAGTAGATCACTCCATGCGGTCTCACCAAAGTTGTGTCTGCTTTATACCTGACACTAGTTACATCTCATAATTACATCCATATATTGTCTTAAGCCCTATTTGGACGGTAATTGTTTCTCAGGGGGACATAAGTGATTTTTACCATTTACAGGGGGTAGCTGGTGATTTTAATGCCGTCTGAATCCAGGATGTCGGTGTTTTTCTCTCACCACCCCCGTAAAAATCCCCGGCCGAATTACCTACTGTTTTTTGACAAACACCTAGGTTGTGTGGTAATTTAATTGCCGTCCGAATCTACATCTCTGAGTTTACGAGAAGAAATCAATTCAAAATTCAGTGTTTCAACCCTTTTTGAGCACTCCCGAACACCGTAAGGTAACGTTGTACTTCAGTGTAATTTGCATACATATTTATTTCTGAAATGCTGGAAAGTATTTAAAAGAACAATACTTCATAACTGCTCCACCACAGCGACTGGGAGCAGAAAGAGAAGAAAAGCACGTAAACATTCGAAATGGGTCTTTATTATGGCAGCAGCAGGTATGCAATACAATTTTAAAATGTGTATTATAAACAGATATATATCGCATATAATTATGAATTAATGAATGAATGATGCATTTATATAGCGCTTTATTGTGTATTGTTGTACACCCAAAGAGCTTCATCCACTTGGATGATGCGACGGCAGCCACAGAACAACGGCGCCAGTGCGCTCACCACACACCAGCTACAGGTGGTGTAGCTACAGCTACAGCTACAAAAAGGCTAATGCATTCTTTAGGGGTAAATAAGGTACAAAAGTGTACCTTTTAAAAAGATACCGTCACAGTGATAGCTTTTGTACTATTTTTTTCTGAGAGTATTTCTTTTTTCGACATGAAGACGTGACATGTGATAATAACTGTGTAGTAGGATCCTATCATTTGCTTTTGCGTAACTCTCTGCATGAGCTGTGAGGAGCCAGATTTACTCTGATGTGAAGTTAAAACTGTACACATCAGATCAGACGTGGCACTTTATGGCATTAGAACATTTTGTTGGCTCACTTTGACATCACTAATTAGTACACAGGAGGAAAGAAACACTACAGGTTTGGGACTAATACACAAGCACACACACACTCAAGCATTGTGCCCAGCACCACTGGTGTCTGGGAGGTGGATGTGCAATAAAAGCTGGAGATTCAGTCAATGTCATATTAATCTAGAAACACTCAACACACCCCAGCTCTGTCTGCACACACCATATGTGTTACTCTCACATTCACACATTCAATTTAGGACAGTGAGACTATCTGTCTGTTCGTCTATCCATCCATCCATCCATCCATCCATCTATCTATTTATCTATCTATCTGCAACTAGCTACTGCAAAAAGCTTCTGAATGTGTAAAGCCATTGTTTTTTTTAAATTGTTTATTTTAATCCTTTGACAGCATTATTTCTTTAATACAGTTCCTTTTCTTTTTTTTTTTAAATTACAAGAAATTATAACAAGAAAATTCTGATGTTTCCAATTACCCCTGGAAGTTCACGTATAACTGGTTAGAAATCACAGACCTACTACATTTGCCACAATGTGCAGTATTCATCAATGCCGAGGTTCTCAAGCTAAGGGAAGCAGAGATGTTGGAAGAGGGGCGTGGATTTTTTATGGGTGTGAAACTATTTATTGTCATCAGGGAAAAGCGACCGTAAATACTTACACGGCACATCAGCAAATGTGTTCAGAATGTATAATTCCTATTTCCATAATTATTCAAAGACTTTCCTGTAACAATAACATTGTTTTGGTCGGTTGCCATGGATTTCATCAGAGTTGGTCCATTCTCCACAGACACGAGTGTTGCAGGCTGCTCTCTTGATCTGTGACTCGTGAGGGAAGGAGTTGTGATCGTGACAGTCCATCAACATCCGCTCATAAAAGTGCACAAAGCATATAACTTCAGTTCAAGTTTGAGAACCTCTGCCACAATGCAGTGTGCTTGACTTTATTACGGCAACAATGTTTAACATCTCTTCCTTGACTCATTATTGGATCAAACTTCCAAATTAAGACCATTTTGCTTTGGATTAAAACTGCAAAATTTCATGCAAAAACAAAATTTGCTGAAAATTTTTCCACCCTCAGAAATGTAGCATTACATCACTTGCCCACCAATGGATCCTCTGCAGTGAATGGGTGCCGTCAGAATGAGAGTCCAAACAGCTGATAAAAACATCACAATAATCCACAAGTAATCCACACGACTCCAATCCATCAATTAACATCTTGTGCAGCAAAAAAAGTGTATTGTTGTTAGTTTGTAAGAAAGAAATTTATCATTAAGACCATTTTAACTTCAAATCGTTGCTTCCAACTAAAATACGAGTGCTTTAACCATATTGCTTTCTCCAGTGAAAAAGTCATCTTGTCTGAATCAGGAGAGATATATGCGCAAATCAAGCACCGTTTACAAGCAAAAACAGTCCAAAACAGTTCTATACAGTTATGTTTGAAGTGAGAGGAACAACAGGATGGACTTTCACTTAAGGACGCATTGGATATAGATTATGTATTGTGGCCAGAAGCAGCAGTTTAAAGTTAAAATGCCTTGATGGATTTGTTTCACACAGCTTTTCACTTCACAAGACGTTAATTGATGGACTGGATTTGTGTGGATTACTTGAGGATTGTTGTGATGTTTTTATCAGCTGTTTCGACTCATTCTGACGGCACCCATTCACTGCAGAGGATCCATTGGAGATCAAGTGATGTAATGCTACATTTCTCCAAATCTGTTCTGATGAAGAAACAAACTCA
>NW_015549731.1:224820-232914 GCF_001515605.1 Sinocyclocheilus anshuiensis
ATAACGGTTATGACGTTTTTGTAGGCGTTCCCAGCAATGCCGAACAAGTCTATTCAATTTCCACAAAATCAGCCTAGAAAGGGCATTCACTCACTGCTGAATGAATGAATGAGGCATTTATATAGTGGTTTATTGTGTATTGCTGTACACCCCAAGCGCTTTACAATCATATGTATCTCCTCAACCACCACCAGTGTGCAGCATCCACTTGGATGATGCGACGGCAGCCACAGAACAACGGCGCCAGTGCGCTCACCACACACCAGCTACAGGTGGTGTAGCTACAGCTACAGCTACAAAAAGGCTAATGCATTCTTTAGGGGTAAATAAGGTACAAAAGTGTACCTTTTAAAAAGATACCGTCACAGTGATAGCTTTTGTACTATTTTTTTCTGAGAGTATTTCTTTTTTCGACATGAAGACGTGACATGTGATAATAACTGTGTAGTAGGATCCTATCATTTGCTTTTGCGTAACTCTCTGCATGAGCTGTGAGGAGCCAGATTTACTCTGATGTGAAGTTAAAACTGTACACATCAGATCAGACGTGGCACTTTATGGCATTAGAACATTTTGTTGGCTCACTTTGACATCACTAATTAGTACACAGGAGGAAAGAAACACTACAGGTTTGGGACTAATACACAAGCACACACACACTCAAGCATTGTGCCCAGCACCACTGGTGTCTGGGAGGTGGATGTGCAATAAAAGCTGGAGATTCAGTCAATGTCATATTAATCTAGAAACACTCAACACACCCCAGCTCTGTCTGCACACACCATATGTGTTACTCTCACATTCACACATTCAATTTAGGACAGTGAGACTATCTGTCTGTTCGTCTATCCATCCATCCATCCATCCATCCATCTATCTATTTATCTATCTATCTGCAACTAGCTACTGCAAAAAGCTTCTGAATGTGTAAAGCCATTGTTTTTTTTAAATTGTTTATTTTAATCCTTTGACAGCATTATTTCTTTAATACAGTTCCTTTTCTTTTTTTTTTTAAATTACAAGAAATTATAACAAGAAAATTCTGATGTTTCCAATTACCCCTGGAAGTTCACGTATAACTGGTTAGAAATCACAGACCTACTACATTTGCCACAATGTGCAGTATTCATCAATGCCGAGGTTCTCAAGCTAAGGGAAGCAGAGATGTTGGAAGAGGGGCGTGGATTTTTTATGGGTGTGAAACTATTTATTGTCATCAGGGAAAAGCGACCGTAAATACTTACACGGCACATCAGCAAATGTGTTCAGAATGTATAATTCCTATTTCCATAATTATTCAAAGACTTTCCTGTAACAATAACATTGTTTTGGTCGGTTGCCATGGATTTCATCAGAGTTGGTCCATTCTCCACAGACACGAGTGTTGCAGGCTGCTCTCTTGATCTGTGACTCGTGAGGGAAGGAGTTGTGATCGTGACAGTCCATCAACATCCGCTCATAAAAGTGCACAAAGCATATAACTTCAGTTCAAGTTTGAGAACCTCTGCCACAATGCAGTGTGCTTGACTTTATTACGGCAACAATGTTTAACATCTCTTCCTTGACTCATTATTGGATCAAACTTCCAAATTAAGACCATTTTGCTTTGGATTAAAACTGCAAAATTTCATGCAAAAACAAAATTTGCTGAAAATTTTTCCACCCTCAGAAATGTAGCATTACATCACTTGCCCACCAATGGATCCTCTGCAGTGAATGGGTGCCGTCAGAATGAGAGTCCAAACAGCTGATAAAAACATCACAATAATCCACAAGTAATCCACACGACTCCAATCCATCAATTAACATCTTGTGCAGCAAAAAAAGTGTATTGTTGTTAGTTTGTAAGAAAGAAATTTATCATTAAGACCATTTTAACTTCAAATCGTTGCTTCCAACTAAAATACGAGTGCTTTAACCATATTGCTTTCTCCAGTGAAAAAGTCATCTTGTCTGAATCAGGAGAGATATATGCGCAAATCAAGCACCGTTTACAAGCAAAAACAGTCCAAAACAGTTCTATACAGTTATGTTTGAAGTGAGAGGAACAACAGGATGGACTTTCACTTAAGGACGCATTGGATATAGATTATGTATTGTGGCCAGAAGCAGCAGTTTAAAGTTAAAATGCCTTGATGGATTTGTTTCACACAGCTTTTCACTTCACAAGACGTTAATTGATGGACTGGATTTGTGTGGATTACTTGAGGATTGTTGTGATGTTTTTATCAGCTGTTTCGACTCATTCTGACGGCACCCATTCACTGCAGAGGATCCATTGGAGATCAAGTGATGTAATGCTACATTTCTCCAAATCTGTTCTGATGAAGAAACAAACTCATCTAAATCTTGCATGGCCTGAGGGTTGGCCTGAAAGCCAGAATGAACCATCTAAGTGCTGTAATGTGACATTATACCTTATTGTTAGAAATATTTATTGTATACTGCAGGCAGCTTCACATACTGTTTTTAAAGATAGCATTGCTGTGCAGCGTGCTAGTGTTCTCCCTCTCTCTCTTTATATCTGTCACTCTTGACAGTTTCTCTCTGACTATCTTCGTCTGGCTCTTTGCCCGGGCAGACGTTTGAATCACGGATTCCCCGTGTCTCTGGCTGCAGAGATCCAGATGTGAAATTCTGGTGTTTGCAGTACACAGCTTGATTCTGCGTGACTGACACACTGAAGAAAATCTGAACCCTCGGTGTGGCTGTGAGCCAGCGATGCCTGCGAGAACATCCTCCCATCTGCCATGTGTATTTGGCAGCGTGTCTCCCACTCTGGTTTATATACAGAATGATACAGTGTTTTGTGGAACAGTGTGTGTGTGTGTGTGTCTGCAGTTTTAGTTCTGTTGCCATATTGGAGAAATATTTAGCAGTGCTGTGTACATGTAAAAACAGGAATAATTCTGAGACGCTGATGTTAAATGAGGAGTTCATCCAAATTTACAATACTTTAGTCCTTTAGTGTCTTTATTGAAGCTTTAAAGCTTCATGGAAGAAAGACAGTGATATGTGTTTGGAACGACATGAGAGTGAATAAATGATGACAAAATGGTGTCTTTCAAGTTACTCTGAAGTCTGAAATATATATTTAATGACTTTTGAATGTTTAACAAAATTCTGTTGTCCAGGTTGGTAAAATTAATGTTTGATTTGCCTCTGCTCCACTTTTTAAATCCAGTTTATCCAATTGTTTATATAATGTTGGATGTCTTCAGAATGGTATACTATGCGCTAATTTTTTTAAGAAACTGCAATGCAGTTAGTATGTATACTGTGTACATTATGCTCATTTTTTTTATATACCGAACACCCGGTCAAGCGACAACATTTGCTATGTATTTCAATACTATACTTTTATTTTTATGTTTTCGGTCTCAATTTTAATTTTGTGCTTTTGTTGATTTTTTTTTTTTTATTAGTTGAGTTTTTTTTATATTCTATTTAGCTTTTAATTTTAATTTCATTTTAGTTTTAATTATAATAATTGTAGTACTTAAGCTTAAAGTTTTTACATCTTAGTTTTCATCTAATATTTATTTTCTTATTTTATTTATTCTTTTTTAAATTTTGATAGTTTTAGTTTTAGTTAATAACAACATTGCACACTACGTGGACAATTGTATACCATAATGCAATGCACAACCTTCCATGTGCACTGCGAACTGAAAGCAATATGAATTGAGATTTTTTAAGGGGCTATATGTAAGAATTTTCATGTATTAATTGCTTTTTTATGGCCAATGTGTGAACAGCTTGTAACAAAACTTAAAAAACAAGACCTTCCCCGACTTCTTATGTTGTCTATGAAAGCCTGTAGACTGTAGATTTTTATGTGTTATGTGTTATGTATAAGAACTCGGGACGTTTTTATCAAACGCAAACTGGATGCCACTCATTGAATTAATTATAGTATTGAGGTCAGGTGACAACAATGTAGCATACTACAGTTGAAGTGTTTATCATTGCTGCATTCTGTTTCAATAGAAATAGTAGGAAGTACAGTACAGTATATACTGTGCACTCAGAAAAAAGGTACAAAACTGTCACCGGTGTGGTTCCCTTTCTTAAAGGTCCCCTGAAATGCTGAGAAACACGCAGCGTTACTCTGTGTTGACGTCATTTTAACTGAAACAGGAAGACAGGGCGGGACATGTCAAGCAGCCCTGCCCCTTTTTAAAATAGCCAATAGCGTTCGTTTATATCACAGCTCGTGCTAGAGCCGTTCAGAGCCGTTGAGCTCCGTAAAGCCGCATTTGACAGGGTATGCCAGCCACAATCTCATCCATATTGCTATAAAATATAGCATTCTGTGTAGAACCTCCCATCTGCCATGTGTATTTGGCAGCGTGTCTCCCACTCTGGTTTATATACAGAATGATACAGTGTTTTGTGGAACAGTGTGTGTGTGTGTGTGTCTGCAGTTTTAGTTCTGTTGCCATATTGGAGAAATATTTAGCAGTGCTGTGTACATGTAAAAACAGGAATAATTCTGAGACGCTGATGTTAAATGAGGAGTTCATCCAAATTTACAATACTTTAGTCCTTTAGTGTCTTTATTGAAGCTTTAAAGCTTCATGGAAGAAAGACAGTGATATGTGTTTGGAACGACATGAGAGTGAATAAATGATGACAAAATGGTGTCTTTCAAGTTACTCTGAAGTCTGAAATATATATTTAATGACTTTTGAATGTTTAACAAAATTCTGTTGTCCAGGTTGGTAAAATTAATGTTTGATTTGCCTCTGCTCCACTTTTTAAATCCAGTTTATCCAATTGTTTATATAATGTTGGATGTCTTCAGAATGGTATACTATGCGCTAATTTTTTTAAGAAACTGCAATGCAGTTAGTATGTATACTGTGTACATTATGCTCATTTTTTTTATATACCGAACACCCGGTCAAGCGACAACATTTGCTATGTATTTCAATACTATTATGTTGTTGTTGTTTTAAAGTCTGCTTTTATTTTTATGTTTTCGGTCTCAATTTTAATTTTGTGCTTTTTTTGATTTTTTTTTTTTTATTAGTTGAGTTTTTTTTATATTCTATTTAGCTTTTAATTTTAATTTCATTTTAGTTTTAATTATAATAATTGTAGTACTTAAGCTTAAAGTTTTTACATCTTAGTTTTCATCTAATATTTATTTTCTTATTTTATTTATTCTTTTTTAAATTTTGATAGTTTTAGTTTTAGTTAATAACAACATTGCACACTACGTGGACAATTGTATACCATAATGCAATGCACAACCTTCCATGTGCACTGCGAACTGAAAGCAATATGAATTGAGATTTTTTAAGGGGCTATATGTAAGAATTTTCATGTATTAATTGCTTTTTTATGGCCAATGTGTGAACAGCTTGTAACAAAACTTAAAAAACAAGACCTTCCCCGACTTCTTATGTTGTCTATGAAAGCCTGTAGACTGTAGATTTTTATGTGTTATGTGTTATGTATAAGAACTCGGGACGTTTTTATCAAACGCAAACTGGATGCCACTCATTGAATTAATTATAGTATTGAGGTCAGGTGACAACAATGTAGCATACTACAGTTGAAGTGTTTATCATTGCTGCATTCTGTTTCAATAGAAATAGTAGGAAGTACAGTACAGTATATACTGTGCACTCAGAAAAAAGGTACAAAACTGTCACCGGTGTGGTTCCCTTTCTTAAAGGTCCCCTGAAATGCTGAGAAACACGCAGCGTTACTCTGTGTTGACGTCATTTTAACTGAAACAGGAAGACAGGGCGGGACATGTCAAGCAGCCCCGCCCCGTTTTAAAATAGCCAATAGCGTTCGTTTATATCACAGCTCGTGCTAGAGCCGTTCAGAGCCGTTGAGCTCCGTAAAGCCGCATTTGACAGGGTATGCCAGCCATTCACTGTACAGAAAATACTAATTCTGTGGACAAGTAACCGATTTCAGCCGCGGCTTCAGCGTCTATTTTATAGTGTAGGGGGCAGGCGCTTCGGATTCTAGAGAGCATTTGATTGGACAGAAAGTTTGATGAGAAGCTGAAGTACGATGTGATGTCAAAAAAATCGTTGAGCCGTTTTGGCGGAAGTGACGAACTGCAAGCTTTGAATGCTTATATCTTCTAAATGCGAATTTTGTCACTGTTTTGGAGCACACTGCCTTATAGATAACCTTAAGACTAACATATTAATACTACCTTTAAAAAACGTTCATTTTGATTTCATGGGGACTTTAAGGTACTAATATGTGTTTTAAAGTACTTGTGTGTACCTTTAAGGTAGTAATACATACCATTTAGGGGTAAATAAGGTAAAAAGATGTACCTTTTAGCTTTTGTACCTTAGGGTAACACCCCACTGATGGCTTTGTACCTTTTTTCCTTAGAGTGTACTGTGCAGTATACTAGTATGCTAGCATTCTAAACACAGCCACTGAGACATTTCTCACAATGTCACTAATGTATGATGCTCATCTCTGACTTTCTGTGTGCTGTGTTCTGTGTGTCTGTATGTTTCTATAGTAACCACTACATTGTCTCCGGGCTCAAGTCATGCCAGGAAGTGCAATGAAACTGAGAAGACATACTGCGTTAACGGTGGAGACTGTTATTTCATACATGGTATAAATCAGCTGTCCTGCAAGTAAGTTACACATATTCGGAACGCATTAATTTTTATCTTACCTCACTTTGACAATCCCTTAACTTTACATTAATGTCTTTGTTTATGCTGCTTATTTTTACTACACATTGGTTTGACATCAACAGACTTCAAATAGGGCTGTCAAATTAATCTAGATAATTCAGATTAATACTATTTAAAATACTGAAACAAAAATAAAAATCAAAGCAGTGCTATTTTAGTATTTATATACTATTATAGTACTTATTAATATTTTGAATTAGCTTTCTTTTTATATTTTCAGTTTTCATTTAAATTTTAGTACTAGTGTTATGAGCTTTTATAATTTTTATTAGTTTTTTAGCATAGCTTTAACTTATTTTATTTCAGGTTTAGTCATTGTAGTACTTAATTTTAAACTTAGCTATTTAAATTATTTGCCATAGCAACATTTCTGAGTTTCATTTAAGTTTAGGACTTTAATTTAATATTTATATTTTGTTTTATTTTAGCTTTATTACAGAAAACTGCATCAGAGCAAATCAGTTACCACCTCCTGTGGTTGTGTGTATCATAACATGTTTATGGGTAATCCTTGCGGATAAATAAGATATATTATTACAATTAAAGCAGTTATGTGAATTTATTAGAATTTTTTTCTGTTTTCATTTTACTTCCTTTAAATTCAAATTCAGAATGCAGTTCTGCATTCTATTTTCTGCTTCAATTCTAATCTGGGAATTTAAAAGAAATTCCATTAATTTCTAAATGGCACCCAGCGCTACAACGTATTGGCTCATGAAACGGTATACGTTTATTATTGTTGGGCCTTTGTTGAGAAAGAAATTTAGCTACTCGGGGAGCTTTAATTGAATACTCCTGGTCTAGAGAGAGCCAGAGAAATGACAGTGTGTCTGAGGGCCTGGAGGAAGGGGACAGGGTTTGCCGTGTCATCTGTCAGCTCTGTGGATGTATACAGCCGTGTTATCAATAGTATGCTGAGTTACTGCTCCCCTGTGATACCACGGACACAATGCTCTGTTCTTATCAGCCATTTCGGGCAGGACAGTGCAGATTTACGGCGTATGCGCCAAGTTTTTTAAAGGAAGAGAAACAAACCCATTAAAGCTGTTTAAAGCTCAAACCCTTTGGGGAGATGTCATCCTTTAACTGTGACTCGTCGAGTCAATCTCTTTAATTTACAGAACAGAGCATCTGAAGTGGCTATAAGGGTTAATAGCCCTCAGGGGAGCACGGACTGATTTGGAAATAGTGTGTGTTGCTCTTGGCTTTCTTGACACAGTGATTCACTTACATGCCTGAAAGTTTATCTTCAACAGCACTGAAGCTTTACTTCACAGTACAGGTGGGCGGTATGACCAGAATCTTTTACCACAGTATAAGATGTTTTATATCTTGGTAAAAGTATCATGGTGGAAATTCAGTAAATTAAATACTTTACTAATGAATCATACTTCATCTCATT
>NW_015549731.1:233112-234325 GCF_001515605.1 Sinocyclocheilus anshuiensis
TTTTATATTTTTTATATTTAAGTTAAATATATTGAATATTTTAATTATATATGCATAAAATATAAACATTAAACATCATAAAAATAAAAGAAAGGAAAGAAATCTGTGGCATTTGTGATATAGAAAACAAAATAAAGTACAAAAGAAATTACTTAGTCTATAGTTTAAATGATTTTTAAAGCAGTTAAATATTTAAAGTCTCTCTCTCTCTTTATTAATACTGTTAATATACATACTGTTAATATATGCATTTTAATATAACCTGGTATTGATATTTTATAAAGTTGGATTTTTTTATTAGTAAATTGCCATTTATGAATACGAAATCTGGGCAGAATTATAATAAGATTAAGTGTCTAAATGTTTTTACCTTTCTTTAGATAATCAGTGAAGTCAAAAAGTACATTTTCCCACATCAAAAAAAATGTCTTAAACAAGGAATGTTTTCATTAACAAATTTTGCGCAAATATATCGACCACAGTATAAAACGTTTATCAAAATCTCTACCGGTTGGCACATTTTTACAGTATATTTGTCATACCTCCCAGCTCTATTTCAGAGACATTACTTTAACATGTCATCTCAGTTTGTGTGTTTGTGTGTGTGTTACTGTAGCTCCTGAGGCAAATGAAATGTAGCCTGTCCCAATGACCCCTGCAGTAAATTGACTGAACGGTGAATTCCCCAGTAGAACTGAACTCTAAAATACCCTCAGTATATAAATAATGAAAACCTGTGGCTAGACGAATCTTTTGGCACCATTATGAAGCTTTTAGGGACTTAATTTTGCTCCTGTTTGCCCTAGGATTTTCTCCTCATTAATGTGAGATCTTATAGACGATCACAGAAGTGGGACTGATTGGCATTTTATGAGGAAGCAAAGATGTAAAGCTTCAGGTTAGGTTTGATTATGTTTGATCTACAGTGGCCCCATAGAGTATTTGGACACCTATGGCATGCTTAAAGGGGTCATCAGATGCTACATGCACTTTTACAAGTTGTTTGAACTGAAATGTGTGTTGGCAGTGTGTGTACACAACCACCCTATAATGATAAAAATCCACCCAGTGTTTTTTTTTTTAAATCTACTAAAATATTTACCCCTTTCTCGAATCGAGCTGATCTCAGATGCCTGTCTGTGTGACGTCACAAAAACAGGCCCCGCCCACGATAGTTTGATTGACAGTAGCGTTTCAGCACAGACTGGACTGG
>NW_015549731.1:234607-246778 GCF_001515605.1 Sinocyclocheilus anshuiensis
GAGCAGCTCGGAAGAGAGGGGCGGGGTCAGCAGAGCTCATTAACATTTAAAGGAAAATGCTACAAAACAGTTTGCTCTGAAAAGAGCTGTTTTTGACAGGTGTTTTTTACACTACCATTGAAAAATTTTAACCAAACTATGTTACAGACTTTTCATTAAGACCCTAAAGAATCATATCAACTCGTGGAAAATGGGCATCCGATGACCCATTTAAAAATGCATGAATTTTATTACATTAGATCACTAAGTCAAGCAAATCAAGTGGCATCTGCAAACAAATGATTCTTGACACTTTCCTGAACGAATTTAAATTTTCCAAGCCCTTTTTTGCAATGACTTTTAATCTGCTTGTCTTTTTTTTTTACACATTGGTCAGGTCAGGATTGCATGATGCAGGATACACAGGAAGAGCAATAGGTGTGTCTGACTTCATGCACCGCTGCACAGACCGATCAGCATTCCGTCATGTTTATAAAAATAAAACTTATAAAAAATATAGACCCCACTTTATTTAAATAGTATAGGCTTATGTTGACCAAGAACAATAACTATAAAGATATGCTTTAATGATCAGCATGAACAACAATGCACAATAATTATCTGTTTATTATAAGTACACACTGCAGTTTTGTTTTCTGATGCTTTAAATGCTGGAGATCTTTAAAGCAGGATGGATTCTGATTGGCTGTCATTGTTTTTGTCATTCATCAGTTGGAAAAAATCTCTTTAAAAGTGATTCCAATAATATCATTCCTCTGTGCTGTTATCGTTATAGTTGTGATGGGAACTATTCTTTTACATTCACAATGATTTTTAAAACTATATCTTTATCATTATATTTATTGTCCTTGGTGTGAACGTGCCTTAACTGTTGCTACATGAAAACGTCTAAAACATCTGTGTATTTGACAAATATTGCAGCTAATCCACTTCATCTGTGGAAAATAATACGCAAACGCAGGAGAAGCAGAAAGTGTCTGACTTCATGTCTCCTTTTTCAACTCCTCCTCTGACTGTAAGTGGCAAATCTCACAGAACGGTTAAATCCAACCGAAGACGAACAGACCTATTGAGTACCAGAAATAGAAATATGAATGTGCATATCACATGTTATTATCATAATATAATATTACTGAGAATTCAATGGCTATTAAACTCTCATTATCATCCAGGCATTACTTGAAAGGAATGGACTGTTTTGACCAGTAATTTGTGATAACAATAAATTATATATTTAATAGTTTTCAAAATATTTCAGAATTCATACACTGAAAAAAAAAATGGTGGTGATACAATTTTCACTCAAAAATGGCAAGTATGTTTTGCTAAGAAACAGCAAGTAACACATTTGAATTAAACATGACATTTTATAGAAAGACTGAAATAATAGTCTTTTTTTAATTTACAACTTCGAATATAAATATTTACATTTTAAACTTAAATATAAATGTAATACATAATTTTAAAACAAATTAAAAATAAGTAAAAAAAGATTTAAATAAGCATATTTTTGTATGTACAAATGTCCCCAGTAAGACAAAAAAATATATATATAAAAAAACAATTTTAATATTTAATTGTGGCACAATGCAGGACTGAGTTTTTGAGGTAGGTAAGCGCCCCCTTGAGGAATTGGCATCCAATTGAACTGTTTAAATGAATCAGTTCTATATCATTAAAACAAATTTTTTTAGACCCATCCTAAAAAATGGCATGCAATGACATGGACCCTCTTTCCTCAGGTTCAAAATCGTCCAGCATGGCTGCAGGGTTGACGTCATCAGGTGGAACAGCTCGCTGGTGTTGTTCTCTGTTGTTCTAACTGCATGTTTCTCTGCTCTCGTCTCTCTCTCTCTCTCTCACTCTCTCTCTCTTCCTCCTCATGTCTCTCTCTCCTATACCCCTTCCCTCTCGTTCCTTCCTTCTCCCTCTGCGGGTTTGTTTCCCTCCATCAGGTGTCCAAATGACTATACCGGTGAACGCTGTCAAACCTCCGTTATGGCCGGTTTCTACAGTATGTCCATTTCTTCTTCCTGTCTGTCTGCTCTGAAGCTGCATGTTGGCTATGATGTGTATGCGCATGTACGTGTCTGCCTCTGTTTGTCCATTCAAAGGTTTTATATTGGTTTATTAAGTTGAAATTCATCGATGTGAATGGATTTAGTGTACATTGATATATATTATTAAAAAGAGATTTTCCCAAAGGATAAAGAAAAGTGGAGAAGAGTTTAATATAGTGCAAATTATATAATAAAGCATGCTAACATATAGATTATGTTCCCATAGAGCAGAGTTAGATTCAACAATAAACTGAATAATTAGTCCATCAGACAGATTCATGACATGTTTTACAGGCACTCGTTTATCATTTAAAGGATTGTTCTGGGTTAAGTACAAGTTAAGCTCATTGATGGCATTTGTGTCCACAAAAAATATATATAAACTCAAAAAATGCATGGACAGTACTGCACTTATGATGTGAAAAAGCAAGACAAGACAATATACACTACGGTTCAAAAGTTTGTGGTCGGTAAAATGTTTTAATGTATTTGAAAGTCACATGATCTTTCAGAAATCATTCTAATATGCTGATTTGCTGATCAAGAAATATCATGATACATTTTCTTCAGGAGTTTTTGATTAAAAGAACATTTATTTGACACAGATTTTTTTTTGTAACATTATAAATGCCTTTTCTGTCACTTTTGATAAATTTATTGTGACCTTGCTGACTAAAGTATTATTTATTTATTTTAAATCATACTGATGGGTCTGTGAATGTAAAACTATTAAACCTGGTAGATTTCACATAATACACAAGATGGAAAGGGACTGTTTATATAGAGATTTTTTTTATTGGATTTTTTTTTCTTTTGGTACGATATATTTTTATTGGTTTGTCTGCTGAACAATGAACGCCAAGATACACAGCAGGAAAAATATATCTTATATTTGTGTCCTATATACCATACATTTTGTATGGAAGATGTGGAAGATTGTGGAAGATTGTTTTGCTTACAAAAATGTGTGTTATATATATATATATATATATATATACTGTATATAATCTGTTCAGTGGTTATGCAGACAAAAGCAATATGGTCACACATATTTCTGCTTTCAAATCCTCCGTAATAGCATCATAAGTGCGTTACTGCAAGCGTAATTTCTGCTCATTTTAACTGTGATGAGAACATTTTCACAGATGCTGTTGGTAAATCTTAACTTGTACTGATCCAGGAATGTCTGCCATTTCTGTCAAGCTCTGGTTGTTAAGTAAAATTGATGCTGTTGTTTTGTATGATCTTTAACAGCGTTCTGAGCCTGAGGCATGATGCATGACCCTTAACCTCTAACCTTTAACCTCTAGAACCGCTGCTTTCCAAACAGTGGTAGTTAACTAGAGGAGCCCTCAGTATTGCCAGTATCATGCATGCCATAGCTCAAGATGTGTTTATACATCTGCATATTTGTAGTGGAAGTTGAAAAACATACATGAAAATGTAATATTGTGACTAAACAAAAGCCATCTGATCGTCGTTTTGCATATACATCACTAGATGTCTGTCTACATTCATCTGTACTTGAGTCTTTTTGTGTTGTACATTGTGCTTTTCTGTTTAATGGTTTTGTTTTTCTTTTTTCCTTAACCATAAACCAGAAATGAGGTCTAGTAAATATGGCCGTAAGTGTGGCTGTCTATGTCTGCATGCATTTTTGTACGCTTGCTTACATGCGATGAACAAGAAAGGCGTGTTGTTTGTTTGTTTGTTGGTTTCGTTTCTGTCTTATGGGGAATATGGAGTTGGCCAGTGTGTGTCTGCATTGTCTGTCTGTTACTGGAACGTACAGTCACTCACCTCAATGTCTCAAACAAAATCAACCAAACAACACCACTGATCGCATTCTAGTGAACCGCCTTTATCTGAACAAGTGGACATTTTTACCTGAAACCTGTTTTCTTTTTTTTTTTCTTTTTTTTTTTCTTTGTCAACTTTCTGCATTGGCAGAGCATCTTGGAATTGAAATCATGGGTATGAAGTTATTATTTGTTTGATTCTTTAGTTTTTAAGGTTCATGACATAATTTGATGACATAGTTTAAGCATATTCACATAAGGACTCGTCTTGTTCTATTTTCTCTGTCCTATATTTGAACAAACAAATACATTCCTAGCTTCTGATTTACTTTTTCAGCTCTGACAAAGCGACACTCATTTTTAGGAATGTAGGAATGAAACACATCAGGCAGGTAGATCAATATTTATAGTATAAAATGTATATTTCCCATTCTGTAAACGTATATCATTTGAATTCTATAATCATATGCCAAGTTGTGATATTATTATAAATGAGCAAATTCATGTAGCAATACAAAATGTGCTTTTTATCAAAACACATAAAAGCGATAAGCCAGTGTAAGACAGTGATTTTACTACAGCCTCCCGTGGCTTGTTGCTGTAATAAATTTTCAAATTTAAACACATTATATGAACTTGTTAGAGAAATAAGATGTCTAGAATAGTTTGTAATTTTTCACACTGCAAAAAAAAAAAAAATATGTTGTTTTCCAGTAAAATATCCAAACATACATCAAAATGAATTTCAAAGAAAATACTTGAGAAGAAAAATTATGCATAGGATAATAAGGCCGCTTCTCTTTTTAGAGAATATATCTTGAATGAATTAACAATGATTTGTCTCATTGGACGATTACTATTTTTAAGGGAAATAATAATTGGATGAAATAATTTATATATAGGCTGCATTTATTTGATCAAAAAGTTAAAACACTGATATTGTGAAATATTATAATTTAAAGTAACTTTTTTATTTGAGTATATTTTAAAATGTAATTTATTCCTGTTATGCAAAGCTGTGTTACTCCAGTCTTCAGTGTCACATGATCCTTCAGAAATGATTCTAATATGATGATTTGCTGCTCTATTATTATCAATTGTTAATAACTGTTCATATAACTATCAATGATATAATATCCAAAAAAAAAATCAGGATTCTTTGAGGAATAGAAAGTTAAAAAGAACAGAATTCATTTGAAGTAGAAATATTGATGTAATAATAATAAAAGCATTAGAGAGAATTAGGGAGCATATCAGAGAATTCTTTCCAAAACATTAAAAAAATATTTTTATATAATAAGATATAAAATAATTTTATTTCTTAAGTACATTTATCTTGTTTTAAGGATATATATATATTTTTTTTTTTTGTAAGCTATTTTTTTTTCCTGGAAAACAACACAAATATACTGATTAAGAACCTAATTTTTTTGCAGTGCACTAAAAAAAACTTTTATTTGCATACAACGTGTGTCAGGGAGCCGAGTGAGGGGTAAAATGAGTGTTGCCCATCTCTTCTCCTGTCTTCTTGTCTGCACCACTAGAGTACATTAACCGTTGGTCTGGGTACATCTCTCTGTTTTCTCTCTCTCTTTGTGTACTCTGATCTCTGTTTCCTGTAACAAGCATGCAATGCAATATCAGTGTCTGACTCAACCGCCCCCCTCCCTCCCCCCTGTGTTTCTCTTTTATTACACACTCATCCCCCCTACTGTTTGGCCCTCAATTCTCTTCTCTCCTTCCTCCCGTCCGTTTTTTCGTTCCCTCCCTTCATGTTCTGTATGCTTCCTCTGTTGCTGCCCACGTTCAGCACCCCAGAGGATGTTTAGAATATTCTCGTTTTCAAAAATCAGACCCAGATATAAAAATATGTGTTCAAGGCATCTGTATAGATGGTCTTCATAAAACCTGCTCATCAAAGCCTTGGTTTGCTGTTTGCCAAACCCTCCAATCAGTTTTAAAGTCAACGTGAAATGGCGTTAAACCTTTTTAATTTGTACTCAGATATTTCAGAGTGAAACAAGAAATTAAATGTGAACTTGAAATGATTTTTAATGAAATAATTTAAAATAAATATGTTTTTTTAAATACATTGTGTGTGTTTGTGTGTGTGTGTCTGTGTGTAATTAAAAACATTTAAAGTATGTTCATTCAAAATATATATAAAAATAAATTAAATGTGAACTTGAAAAGTTTTATTGAAATAATTATATATATATATATATATATATATAAACATTTGTTACTTCACAATAATGCACACTGATGAATCATTCGCAATAAGACCAGGAATGTGCATTAAGAAAGCAAATGGGTTAATTTTGATTTCATGTTGGTTTTAAAACACATTTAGTTGTAATAACGAATATCTCAAAACTGCTTGTGAAGTTTAGTCGGGTTTTATGAACAACCCTCTCCAAAGAGCTCTTATAATGCAGTTTGTCTTTTAACTCTATTTTACAGGCATGCTTTACGCAAGACTTACAAGCTCAGACTGCTCTGTCTTCAGACGTCATAGGATTTTATATATAGAATAATGCATGTAATGGGCTTTCAGAGGGGCGGAGATTTCATTTTATAAACACTTCTAGCCAAAAAATGTGAGTTTCCAGTGTTGCACAGGACGGTTTCAGTCCTGAAGGTAGCCAAAAGTTCTCCCACTGTTTCAGGATAATGCGCTTTATGTGAAACCCTGGCAGACAGAGAAAGCACCACAGCTGTGCCCTTCCCATGCTGCCGAGCACCTGATATCAGTCATCTGAAATGTGTTTTTAGAATGACCTCTTATGCACCTCAGTGCCCATTAAAAATAAAGTTTTTAGATTTAAAGCGAGAATTCACCCAAAAAATGACAATCCTGTCATCATTTACTCACCCTCATGTCATTCTAAACATGTTTGATTTTTTCTTTCTTTCTGTGGAACACAAAATGAGATGTTTGGCAGAATGTCCTATGGAAATGAATATATGACATATATTGCCCTATATCAAGATACAGTATATGATATTATGATATTGCCATATACTGTATATTACCTATAAGGTGATGCATAATTTTCACATACATACACTCTTTGGGTAGATGGAGATATAAATTTATAACATATAATATCCCCTTGGTGAAATTTGTATACATATGTTAATATGTTATACTATATGATGGTGTTATATGTAGCAACCATATATGTCAATAGTACATTTTATTTATTAATGCAACTTTATTAAAACAACATATATGCAAAAAAAATATATCTTTGTTTTTATTTTATTAAATGCATGTCTATCTTTTATATTTATCATATTACAATATATTTCATATATGTAAGTTTAATATATGTACATATGTTACATTTGTATACTGGGGTCCAAGCTGCTTTCTTCCATACAGTGGAAGTGAATGGGGACTGGGGCTGTCAAGTTCTAAAAAGGGCAAAAAAGCACCAGGAAAGCATCATAAAAGTCGTTTATGTCTTGAGCACTATTTTCCAAGTCACCTGAAGTCAAACGATAACTTCAGATATTATTATTCACTGGAAATCTTGCTTGACAGTCCCAGGCTCCATTCATTTTCATTATATGGAACTTATAGCTTGGACTTTGAGCTTTAAACATCTCCTTTTTCATTCCACAGAAGAAATAAAATCATTCAGGTTTGCAGCAACATGTGGGTTAGTAAATAATGACAGAATATTCATTTTTGGGTGTACTGTCCCTATGACTAAATAAATCTGTTTAGAAGTGATAAATATGACTGTTACTATACCATATAAATATGACTGTAACTATAACATGAAATGTAGACTGACGTTGGAAAGTGTTTTAGGCTGAATGAGATAGTTTGACATGGTTTAT
This sequence comes from Sinocyclocheilus anshuiensis, assembly GCF_001515605.1. NCBI lineage: Eukaryota > Metazoa > Chordata > Actinopteri > Cypriniformes > Cyprinidae > Sinocyclocheilus > Sinocyclocheilus anshuiensis. Next base: position 242,319 of record NW_015549731.1, read on the forward strand.
AGGCTGCCACTGATGCAGTGGTTGTGTGTTTTGTATGTATGTGTGTCTTTGTGTTCAATGTCGTGTACATGTGTGTTTGTCTCTGTGTGTACGTCTGTGTATATGTGTGTGCTTGTCCATGGCTCTCGTTCATTCAGAGGCTGAGGAGCTGTACCAAAAACGTGTGCTGACGATAACGGGCATCTGCGTGGCACTGCTGGTGGTTGGCATCGTGTGTGTAGTGGCATACTGCAAAACCAAGTAAGCCCCGGGAAATCTAGTGATCACCAGCAAGAACTGTGCACATTCACACATTAAATTAAAAAGCATTTAAAAAAAAACACTTGCACCCTTTGGGTGGTATAAGCAAAGTTTGCTTTGTGAGGATTTTTTTATCACTATATCATTTTATAACACTTCTGATCATAAAGTTTGAGGTCAGCATAATTTCTTTAATCAAATTAATAATTTTATTCAGAAACGATGCATTACATTGATCAAATGTGACATTAAATACATTTATTTCAAATACAGTGGGTATAGAAAAGAATCACCCCCCTTTAAAATAATCACATTTTGTTGCTTTGCAGCCTGAACTGAAGAAGGACACAGTTCTTGTTTTATCCAATGCAACTTTTGTTTTACTCAGTGCAAATTATAACATTTAAGTGAAAGATATAACACCAACATGTCAGACCAAAAAAAATACAGAATCACTGAGGTGGAAAAAGCATAACCCCCACCTAAAAATGAATAAACTCAATCAGGTGTAGCTAATCACCTTCTCAATGGCACACAAAGCCATTTGACTTCCAACTGTGATGATCAGCTGTGGTCATTTTGATTAGCTCAGCATGAAAAGAGCTTTCCTGGAGCATTTCAGTCCTTGGTACTGCAACTGAAGCAAACAATCAACTATGGGTGGCAAGCACTGTCAAAAGATCTCCAGGATAAAGTTGTGGACAGGCACAAGTCAGGAGATGGATACAAAAAAATGTCAAAAGCTTTATCAATGTCTAGAAGCACAGTGAAGTATTATTAAGAAGTGGAAGGTATTTGGTACAACACAGACCCTCCCAGATTCAGGACGTCGCTCCAAACTGGATGAAAGAGCAGGAGGAAACTGGTCAGAGAGGCGACCAAGAGGCCTACAGCAACTCTGAAGCAGTTGCAGGAATTTAGGATGAAGAATGGTCATTGTGTGCATGTGACAGCAATATCACAAATTCTCCACAAATGTGGCTTGTATGGGAGCGTTGAAGAAAAAAGCGGCTCCTCAAGAAAGGCCACATGCAGTCAGACTGAGCTTTACCAAAACACACCTTGAAGATTCTGAGGCAGATGAGACTAAAATTGAATTATTTGGCCTCGATACCAAACGATATTTCTGGCAGAAATCCAATACAGCTCAGCATCCAAATAACAGGATTCCTACAGTAAAGCATGGAGGAGGTCATGTCCTGTTATGGGGCTGTTTCTCTGCAGCAGGAACTGGAGCACTTCAGGATAGAAGGAAAAATGGACAGGGCAAAATACCGTCAAATTCTTGAGGAAAATCTGCTGCCCTCTGCCAGAAAGTTGTCAATGGGAAGAAGGTTTACCTTCCAACATGACAAGCACACTGCAAAATTGAGCACACAGTGGTTGAAAGAGAAAAAGGTGAAAGTCCTTGCATGGCCTAGTCAGAGCCCAGACTTAAACCCCATTGAAAATCTGTGGAATGACTTGAAGACTGCAGTCCACAAACGCTCACCATCAAATTTAACTGAACTTGAGCAGTTCTGCAAAGAAGAGTGGGCAAATATTGTAAAGTCTAGATGTGCAAAGTTAGTAGAGACAGAGACATATCCCAACAGACTAAAGGCTGTAACTAAAGCAAAAGGTGGTTCAACAAAATACTGACACAAGGGGTGATCCTTTTTCCAACTCCGTGATTGTTTATTTAGTTATTTTCTGACATGTTGGTGTTATATCTTTCACTTGGATGTTATAAGTTGCACTGATTAAATAAAGCTGGATAAAACAAAAACTGTCCGCCTTAATTTCAGGCTGCAAAGCAACAAAATTTAATTATTTTAAAGGGAGGTGATTATTTTCTATACCCACTGTAAAAGCTGTTCTTTTGAACTTTTCCATTTATCAAAGAATCTATACCATATCTATACCAAAATCTATACCAAATCAAAGTAACTTTTGTATGTTTCACTATAGTGATTTCCTGTTTTAAATATTAGAGTATTTGCTGTCATGGTATAAATCAGATCAGATTTCAGAATGGATCTTTCTTCAGGAAACGAAGGAAGAAGATGCATAACCACCTGCACCAGAACATGTGTGCAGAGCATCCGAACAGCATGCTGGCCAACGGACCCAACCATCCCGGCCTCGTCCCTGAGGAAATCCCCATGGTGGATGTGAGTTTGCCTGCCTCTCATTTCCTGTAGGCTGATATATCTTTTGCATATTCTGAATATTTAGTAATTGAAGATGTGATAAAGCATACAAGGTAACTAATTGTTCATAGGCAGATTGCCTTAATAAGCATTTAATGTTGCTTTGCTGTAGTAGACCAATACCGCGGCTCCCTATACGCAGAGTACGCAGTTTGCGTAAGGCACCAACTCCCAGGGGGGGTACCATCCCAGTTGCTCAAAAAAAAAAATATTATAATTTATTTCGTTCTATATTAATATTAACATACATATATATATACATAAATAAAAATCTAAACATTAACATATATATATATTATATATTATTATAAAAAATGCATTTTATGATGAATGCAGTAGGCAGTATAAGCACACGTGACGTGCCATTCCCGCATGTGCGCCCGCGCCTGCGCTCGCTCTCACCTCATTTTGCGGCAGGGAAAAGACAGCAGCGCAGTCCGGCGCAGAGAAAAGAAAAATAAAAAAGCCCAAGTTGAAGCCCGTGCATCACTTTCAGGTAGCTACGTTCATAATCCTGTGAAACTTTTTTGACTGTTGACGTTAGTAAAGTGTTTTAATGTCGGTGATAATTTCACCACCACCAACAACGCATCTGACTTAATGTTCTAGTTTTCATGACTTTAAATGTATTATATAAAAACAATGAGGCAATAACGATTAATTCATTAATAATAATCATATGGTTTCTTTGAATAAAACTGTTAAAATACATAATGTAATACAAAATAAACAATTTACATTATTACAAATGCCTGCAAAGGGCACCAAAGTCCTGATAATTGCTGTTTTTAAACTTACAGGACGATCAAATCCATGTTTAATATTGACCAAACATTTAATTCAAATATCCACTTAATTTTTACTTAATTTTTGCGATAGATATGCTTACAGCCTCTTTAATTTCTTCAACAAAAACATTAGGACATCACAACCCTTACCAAAAATTAACCATGGTTTTATCGTAGTAAAACTGCTTAATTTTATTTTGCGTGATTTCTGAATGCTTGAGACTATAAAATCAATCAGACAACGGTATTAATAAAATTATAGTCATAGGTAACTGTCTAGAGCTACAATTGTAATTTATAAATAATACAATTTAATTACAATTTATTTATTTACTTTTATATTTTATTAAAGTTAAATTTTGACCCCTTATAGAAGGTGTTTTGTTTTTGTTTTTTGAGGGAAGGGGCACAACAATACTATTCTGCTTAGGGCATCCATTTGGCCAGCAGCGGCCCTGGTGTAGACCATAGATTTGGGTTTGTTTGAGTAGATTAAAAGCTCTTAATGTCTAGTATTTCTGAAAAGGGTTCACATTATGTGAACTGCAGTGTGGTTTCTTCTGAATGTTACTGCAGTTCAGAATAAATTTCAATTGATTGCATATTTGTGATAAACTGTTTCCTGTGGTGTTCACATTGATGACTAAGAATTCTTCAAATGTATTCAGGTTAGGACGCAAGTGTGAAAACGACATAATGTCATGCTACTCTTTTTATTGCAGTATATATCTAAGAATGTCCCAGCAACGGAGCGAGTAGTACGACATGGAACAGAGACATCAGGCAATTTCTCGGGCAGCCGAATGTCGTCACGATCCCACCATACCTCCACAGCTTCTCATGCTTCCAGTCACCGGTACTGACTCTTCCCTGACTGATTCATCTGTCAATATATCCATATATAGATCCTTGACATATATCATCTGTCCATCTGTCTATTTAGCTGTTCATTTACTAACCCAACTAGCCAATGTTGCTTATATATATATATATATATATATATATATATAGCCTATATACACTGAACAAAATTATAAACGCAACACTTTTGTTTTTGCCCCCATTTTTCATGAGCTGAACTCAAAGATCTAAGACTTTTTCTATGTTCACTCAAATATTGTTCACAAATCTGTCTAAATCTGTGTTAGTGAGCACTTCTCCTTTGCCGAGATAATCCATCCACCTCACAGGTGTGGCATATCAAGATGCTGATTAGACAGCATGATTATTGCACAGGTGT
>NW_015549731.1:247057-247413 GCF_001515605.1 Sinocyclocheilus anshuiensis
ACTGGGATGTTTTCAGCTTCCAGGAATTGTGTACAGATCCTTGCAACATGTGCAACATGGTTATCATGCTGCAAATTGAGGTGATAATCGTGGATGAATGGCACAACAATGGGCCTCAGGGGCCTCAGGAGGTATCTCTGTGCATTCAAAATGCCATCAATAAAATACACCTGTGTTCGTTGTCCATAACATATGCCTGCCCACACCATAACCCCACCGCCACCATGGGCCACTCGATCCACAACGTTGACATCAGCAAACCGCTCACCCACACAACGCCATACATGCTGTCTGCAATCTGCCCTGTACATTGAAAACCGGGATTCATCCGTGAAGAGAACACCTCTACAAAGTGC
>NW_015549731.1:248221-293472 GCF_001515605.1 Sinocyclocheilus anshuiensis
TCGGCAAAGGAGAAGTGCTCACTAACACAGATTTAGACAGATTTGTGAACAATATTTGAGAGAAATAGGCCTTTTGTGAACATAGAAAAAGTCTTAGATCTTTGAGTTCAGCTCATGACAAATGGGGGCAAAAACAAAAGTGTTGCGTTTATAATTTTATTCAGTGTATATATATGTATGTGTGTGTGTGTGTGTATATAAATACAGTATGTATGTATGTATGTATGTATATGTATATATAATGTGTGAGGTTGTTTTTTAATGGCTGCATTTATTTGTTCAAAAATACAGCAAAAGTAGTAATATTGTGAAATACTATTACAGTTTAACATAACTGTTTTCTGTTTTAATATATTTCAAAATGTAATTTATTCCTGTGATGGCAAAGCTGAATTTTGCCATCTTTGCCATCATTGAAGTCTTCAATGTCACATGATCCTTCAGAAATCATTCTAATATGCTGATTTGCTGCTTAAAATATACCATTATTGTTGAAAACAGTTGTGGAAAACACTTTTTGTTGGTATATATGGGGGGGGGTTGGTATATATTTGAAATAGAAATCTAACATTATAATGTTTTTACGTTTAATAAATTTATTGCGGGGGGGTCACGTGGCCAGGACCAGGATGGCAGCTTAGCGGATAAGCTCCGAGAAACCGTGCACAATTTAATATAAAAACCCCTTATATACACGGCCAATCTTTGAACAAAGCATCAGCGTTGATATGTCGAAACCTTCAGCAACTAAACAGTGTGACACTTTTACTCGAGCGCGCAAGTCCAGCGTAAAAACAACTTCGTCGAGTAACGTTACACCTAGTGAAGTGGAAGCTAACCACATGGAGAGCTTAGCAGAAGTTTTAAATGAAGTGAAAGCACTTCGAACAGAGATCGGAACGAAGTTGGACAGCATTGATACCCGTCTTACTATTATGGCGAACTCAATGGCCGCGTTGGAAAGCAAAGTGTCGGATGTAAAACGAGATGTGTCTTCTAATGCAGCGCGTATTGAGGAGACTGAAGGCCGCATGCACGATACAGAAAAGACACTTGAAAAAACAGAAGCCGCACTTGATTCAGCCATCAAAAGAATCGCCTACCTCGAATCAAAGACTGATGACTTGGAGAACCGGGGCAGAAGGAAGAACCTCCGGCTCTATGGTATTCGAGAGGGCGCCGAGGGCCAGAAACCTCTCCTTGAATTTATAAGTGAGATGTTGACACGATGGCTGGGACTGAGCCCAGATAAACCATTCACCTTAGAACGGGTTCATCGCACACTAGCATCTGGGAAGCCCAACCAAAACAGAGCAATACTCATCCGCTTCTTGAAGTTTCAGGAGAAGGAATTTGTTTACCGTGAATCAAGGCGGCGAGATATCACACACGACGGGGTCAAGATATCCTTTGCGCAGGATCTCTCAGCGGAGACGGTACGGATTCGACGGGGATTTAATCCAGTCACGAAACTGTTTGTTGATATCAACGCTTTCCGTGGATTTCAGCATAATCCTTGCAAGCTTCGAGTGCTATACAACGGCAAGATTCATCTCTTCTCAACGCCGCAAGAAGCTGAAAGGGGGTCACGTGGCCAGGACCAGGATGGCAGCTTAGCGGATAAGCTCCGAGAAACCGTGCACAATTTAATATAAAAACCCCTTATATACACGGCCAATCTTTGAACAAAGCGTCAGCGTTGATATGTCAAAACCGTCAGCAATTATTAAACAGTGTGACATTTTTACTCGAGCGCGCAAGTCCAGCGTAAAAACAACTTCGTCGAGTAACGTTACACCGAGTGAAGTGGAAGCTAACCACATGGAGAGCTTAGCAGAAGTTTTAAATGAAGTGAAAGCACTTCGAACAGAGATCGGAACGAAGTTGGACAGCATTGATACCCGTCTTACTATTATGGCGAACTCAATGGCCGCGTTGGAAAGCAAAGTGTCGGATGTAAAACGAGATGTGTCTTCTAATGCAGCGCGTATTGAGGAGACTGAAGGCCGCATGCACGATACAGAAAAGACACTTGAAAAAACAGAAGCCGCACTTGATTCAGCCATCAAAAGAATCGCCTACCTCGAATCAAAGACTGATGACTTGGAGAACCGGGGCAGAAGGAAGAACCTCCGGCTCTATGGTATTCGAGAGGGCGCCGAGGGCCAGAAACCTCTCCTTGAATTTATAAGTGAGATGTTGACACGATGGCTGGGACTGAGCCCAGATAAACCATTCACCTTAGAACGGGTTCATCGCACACTAGCATCTGGGAAGCCCAACCAAAACAGAGCAATACTCATCCGCTTCTTGAAGTTTCAGGAGAAGGAATTTGTTTACCGTGAATCAAGGCGGCGAGATATCACACACGACGGGGTCAAGATATCCTTTGCGCAGGATCTCTCAGTGGAGACGGTACGGATTCGACGGGGATTTAATCCAGTCACCAAACTGTTTGTTGATATCAACGCTTTCCGTGGATTTCAGCATAATCCTTGCAAGCTTCGAGTGCTATACAACGGCAAGATTCATCTCTTCTCAACGCCGCAAGAAGCTGAAAAGTTCTACAAAAGCATCCCACAGTCAACGTAGAATCTACAGTCGGGTGATCTACTGAATTAAACCAACATGTAACGATGCTGGAACATCTGTAGATAACAGCGGACAATCGAGATGTATAGTAGGAGTGAGTTTAAATAATTCTAAGTATATTTAGTCGGCGCGTACTAAATTTTAAATATAACGTAGCCTACCTACTGTAAGTAATATATATATATTTTTTTTTTTTCTTTGCACGACGCACCGACTGGGTACAATTGAGTTGACTTTGTTCTATACGGTTTGTAGGTTATGTATATTAGAGAAAGCCGGGTATTGTTTTGTTTTGATACGGTCGAACTACATATTCTTACAGTTAAAAGGGGAGATCAATATATTAAGTTGAATGTGCATAGTTGACAGGTATTGACTGTTTTGTTGGGATCTTGGGCTGAGCTACGCTGGCTAGTTGCTCCTCAAATATGGTGGATCAGCGTCCCTCAGATTTTCACTTAAGGGGAGGGGACCTACTGTAAGTAATATATATTTTTATTTTTTTTTTCTTTGCACGACGCACCGACTGGGTACAATTGAGTTGACTTTGTTCTATACGGTTTGTAGGTTATGTATATTAGAGAAAGCCGGGTATTGTTTTGTTACGGTCGAACTACATATTCTTAGTTAAAAGGGGAGATCAATATATTAAGTTGAATGTGCATAGTTGACAGGTATTGACTGTTTTGTTGGGATCTTGGGCTGAGCTACGCTAGCTAGTTGCTCCTCAAATATGGTGGATCAGCGTCCCTCAGATTTTCACTTAAGGGGAGCGGGGGTAGGCATTTCAGTTGGAAGTGCCAGGGTTAAAAGTCGAATAGTTCGATGTTCTGAGTGTGTATGTGTGTTGGGGGGGTGGGGGTCATTTACACTTGCATTTTTATTTTATTTTTATTTTTTTCTCTCTCTTTTTTTTTTCTTTTCTTCCATATTTCAAAATGTTATGATAATTTATGGAGAAAACAAAACTAACAGACAGTCTGGATATTAAAATTACAAGTTGGAATGTCCGTGGAATGAGAAAATTGGCCAAGCTGAAACAAGTATTGAATAGGATAAAGTATCTCAAATCTAAAATAGTTTTTCTACAAGAATCACACTTGGTTGCATCAGATATACATTACTTGAATAAAAGATGGCCAGGCCAAGTATTTCATGCAACTTTTAATAGTCATGCAAGGGGCGTAGTTATCCTGATTCATAGGTCATTGCCATTTCAAGTTAGAAAAACCATTCAGGACCCTTCTGGAAGATATATTATTGTTCAGGGGAGTATTTTGACACAAAAGCTTAACTTTATAAATATGTATGGTCCAAACGATGACAGCCCATTATTTTTTGAGAAATTATTTTTAACCGTGTCTGCTTTGGAGGGATTTAATATTATTGGAGGAGATTTTAACTGTACCCTCGATCCTGTATTGGACAGATCCACCCAAATTGATGCAACTCATATACAAACCAGAAAAACAGTAATTGATTATATGAAGGATTTAAGATTAATTGAAGTTTGAAGAATGCTAAACCCAAATAAAAGAGAATATTCCTGTTATTCAAGTTCCTATAAAACTCACTCACGCATCGACTATTTTATCTCTATGGAACTGTTGTCTAATGTGAAAAAATGCTGGTATAATAGTATAGTAATTAGTGATCATGCAGCAGTATCTATGGAGATTAATTTGGGTGGATTTCAGCATTGTCCTAGATGGAGGTTGCAAACGTATTTGTTACAAGACCCAGCATTTATTACATTTATGGAGAATTGTATTGATAAATATTTTGAACTAAATACGAATGAAACTACAGCCAGTATTAGATGGGAAGCATTTAATGTCAGGGTTGGGGATGAAGGATGGAGCGAGGACTCAATAGTGCGGGAAGATAAGGGCTTTATTAATAAAATAAAACAAAACAGACAACAAAAACTACCCCGTGGGGGAAAAACAGGCTGGCAAGGCTAGGCAAGGCAGGATCTGGACACAACACGACAGGACAGGACACATCCAGGGAGATATGGTGACGAACTGACCCAGGACTGCAAACACAGGGAGAATAAATGGAGAGCAAATGAGGAGGGTAACGAGGGAACACATGTGGGGCAAATAACCAATAATCAGGTAACAAGATGGGTGGGGTCAAGACAATTGACATGAGAGCACATGGCATACAGGAAACAAAGACAAAAGCCATGTGCTCACACAAAACAAAACACAAGCACATGGCCAGCCAAACAAATCACAAGCCATGTGCTTGAACAAAAAGACACGAACACGCAGCTAATGAGAAAACTCATAAGCCGCGTGTTCACACAAGACAACAAGAAAAGCACGCGGCTGAACACAAACCGCGTGCTACACAAAACAAACACTCCCATTGCCATTACCAAACATCTTTTATGATAAAATTAACAAACTAATTGCTCAATTTGTTTGGAATGATAGAAAAGCTAGACTTCGTCTTAAGTTCTTACATCTGCCCTATGAAAGGGTAGGGCTTCAACTTCCCAATTTTAGATGGTACTATATGGCTGCCCAACTTACTTCAGCACTAAATTACTTCAGTACAACAACACCTGCTTGGGTAGACATTGAACAAAACTCCAACCCAGATACACCATTAAAAATGTACCTATACTCTTCAGATACTAAGTCATTGAAGAAGAACACAAAAAACCCTTTCCTTAAAAATACTGTTTCAGTCTGGCATGCTGCACATAAGCATATAGGTGATATGCCGAGATTATCCCAATTTACTCCTATTTGGGGTAATGAACAATTTACACCTGGTAATAAAGATGGAGGATTTAAGATATGGAATATTAGAGGCATTCAGAAAATTATGGATTTATATGAAGATGGAGTTCTACTTTCTTTTGATCAGCTATGCCAGAGATATGTAATTCCCAAAAAGCATTTTTTTAAGTATCTACAGTTTAAAAGTTACATGTCATCAAAAGAAGAACAGATCATCTGTATACCATCTTTATCAAAATTAGAGGAAATAACTCTCGGAAATTTAGAAGGTAAGGGTCACGTATCTGTGTACTATAATTTAATGGTGAAACACAGTACTGAATCAACATTGGACAAATTAAATGCCTGGAAAATGGATATACAGGAAGATATAGACGAGGAAGACTGGAACTATGCTTGTCTTAAAGCACAAACGCAGAAAATAAATACAAGGTTTAAATTACTTCAATATAAATGGTTAATGAGAATCTATATAACTCCTGTCAAACTAGTTATCGAACTGTATCGGACTGGAAAGGCTAACTTACATTGCTAAGGGTAGACGGAAAGACTTTGATCAGCTATGGGAGCCATACATAAATATCATGTAAAATGGAAATGTAGACCTTACTGAAAAAGACATTGTAAAACATTCTCTGTAACAAATTTATTTATATATTTATTTATTTTATTATTATTTTATTGTATTTTATTTTACTATTAGAAATATTTACTTATTAATTTATTTTATTTTATTATTATTTATGCATTTATTTAAAGAAAAAAAAAGTGTTAATTGAACGTGTAAGTGAAGGGGTGTATGCTTGTGTACTTGTTCTGGTGTTACATAGGCTATTTTGTTACTATATGTATAGCTGATGTGTGTTTATAAAAGAAGAAAAAGGACAATAAACACATTGAAAAAAAAAAAAAGATTTATTGCATCCCTGCTGAATAAAGGTGTAAATCTCTTTTAAAATAAAAATTTGTTCTGTCCCCAAACCTTTTCTATACATTTTTTTTATATCCCTTGAATGTTTCTCACATTTTTATACTTCCCTTCGTGTTGTTCCCGCCTCTCAGGCACGAGGAGCGCACATGGAGTATGGAGCGGACGGACAGCATGCACTCTGACTGTCAGTCGGGGGCGATCTCTTCCTCCGTTGGCACCAGTAAATGCAGCAGCCCGGCGTGTATGGAGGCTCGTGCCCGCCGTGCTGCATACTGTGGTTATCCTGATGCTACACAGTGCCCCCTACAGTACGGAGACTCTTACGATTCCCTGCGGGACTCACCTCACAGTGACAGGTGAGTGAAAAAGGAACGTACTCGGTTACTTACTGCGTCGCTAGACGCTTATGGGGAAAAACTCCTTTTTCTCCGAGGACTGAAGACTTATTCAATCACGCAGTGGAACTGCACGGCCATTGGTTCGTGCAGTGATTATAAAACTAACCAATGGCAGTGAAGTCCGCGCGAGCCCGCCAGAATGGGCGGGGCCATCTGGCTATATAAGCGGGCATTTCGCCATAAGATCTCAGGTCAATTCGACTGAAGCGACGACACCGAGTCGTGCAGCGTCATGGCACGGCAAGGAACGCAGTACTCATTCCCGTATCTCAGGGAACCGAGGTTACGAAAGTAACCGAGTACGTTCCCTATCAATACTTCACTCGTACTGCGGCGCTAGACGCTTATGGGGAACAATACAATCCCGCCGTGCCATGAGAGAGGAACGACTGATATGAACTGGCCTTGAGCGAAAAAGGCTCAGAGGGACCAATTATGCGCAGGGTGAGCCCTGCAGGAGGCAAGAGGGCTGAACTCATTGAGGTCAGCCTTCAGATAATAGTTCCAATGGCCGTATGTACAACCTCAGCACTAGTAATAGGGCCAAGAGCGTTCCTGAAGAGTCAGGCAGAGCCTGAGACGTAGACTGCCTAGACAGGCGTGTGCCACTTTAAGCAGATAAAATATCCAAGTTATAGAACCTGGCAAAGGTGGACGGCGAGACCCAGATGGCCGCTGCACAGATGTCTGCTATGGACACACCACTAGACCATGCCCAGGAAGAGGCCACGCCTCGAGTGGAATGGGTTCTCACTCCTATGGGACTCTGAAGGCCCAGTGAGGAGTAAGCTAGTGTGATAGCGTCAACTAACCATTGAGAGATCCTCTGCTTTGTGACCGGGGACTTTTTGGTGCGGCCGCCAAAGCATACGAAGAGTTGTTCTGACTGCCTGAAGGGGGCGGAACGCTCGATGTAAATTCTCAATGCCCTAACTGGGCAGAGAAGGTTAAACTCCTGGTCCTCCTCAGAAGGAGGAAGCGCAGAGAAAGTAATAACCTGGGCTCTAAACGACGTGTAGAGCACTTTAGGGACATACCCATGTCTTGGCTTTAGGACGACTTTAGAGTCGTTAGGCCCAAACTCAAGACAGACAGGGCTTATCGAGAGAGCCTGCAAGTCACCTACTCGCTTAACCGATGCTAGCGCCAGCAGCAGAGCGGTCTTCAGCGACAGTGTTTTTAAGCTCGCAGACTGGAGTGGCTCAAAGGGGGAGCCTTTGAGGGCTCTCAGGACCATGGGTAGATCCCATGTAGGGACCGTGAGGGGCCGGGGCGGATGGAGCCTCCTGGATCCCTTCAGGAAATGGACAACAAGGTTGTTCCGGCCCACCGACTGTCCGGCTATAGGAGCGTGAGAAGCTGCTATAGCTGCCACATAGACTTTGAGCGTGGAAGGGGAGCGGCCCTTGTCCAACAGCTCTTGTAAGTAGGACAATATCACCAATATGTCACATGTTATTGGGTCCTCGCTGTGGGTTTCGCACCAGGCGGAGAAAATCGACCATTTAAGGGCATAGAGGCATCTCGTAGATGGGGCTCTAGCCTGTGAGATAGTATTCAGGACACTCTCTGGGAGATCTACTGATTCCCGTTGAGAGCCCATAGGTGCAGCGCCCACAGCTCGGGCTGGGGGTGCCAGATTGTTCTGTTCGCCTGAGAGAGGAGGTCCTGCCTCAGGGGAATGGGCCACGGAGCTGCCGTCAGCAGCTGAGACAGCTCTGAGATCCAGAGATGGTTCTTCCAGAGCGGGGCCACCAGAAGCACACTGTGCCTGTGCTCCCTGACTCGCCTGATTACCTGGGGGATCAGGACGATCGCAGGGATTAAAGTTCTCCGTCGCTACGACGGATTTCCGTTAATTGCAGCAAGTCTACGACGGATTTCCGTCAACTGGAAAAAATGAGGGGAAAATAAACATGTAGCGCGTTGTTGTTGTTGTTCTGCCGGCACACCAAAAATCATCCTGCAGCTTCTCAGTGACAACATAGTGATGCCGCTCGCATCATTCACAGTCGGGTTATTAGCAGAGAACACAGAGCAGAACTTGAATTTCGGCGCGGGATTGCGGCTATTAATAACAACTGTACTCATTCCAAAGACTATAGAATACCCTTAAAGGGACTTTGTCTTATTCCTGCAGATTTTGCGCTTATAATGAGATGACAGATGACGGAACGTATCATTTGCACATGCTTTTGAGTCTTGAGAACTCACTCGCGCGCTCTCATTTTCTGTGCGCCCACAGATCGCGATAAGGAGAGTGACAACTTTTAATAGTTATTAAGGGAGTTTGCAAATGTGATATTCATTTAATACAACAGTTCAATAAACAAGTACTGCCTGATTTTGCTCTATTTCTTCAACGAAAATAGTTCCAAATATAGTAACAGCTCAGCCGCTGCATTTAAAACATTAATCTCCACATGAATGTATGAATTTGATTGCACTCATGCCACCTCTGAGCCTCATTAAACGTCTGAAAATGTACCGACAAGCCACTTTTGTGTTCTTCTGTGCCACCTCTGTACAAATTTATTTTTTATTAATACAAATTTCATATGATTGGTAACTTATTTGTCTTATTCTACTTCTTATTATATTGTTTTAAATAGAAATTTTAAAAAGCTTGGAAGGCTAATTTTTTATAAGAATTTTTTATTATTGATCAGAGGGTGCTCCTACATTTTTTAAATTAGGAGGACAGTGAGAGTTGTTTGGCAGTGAGAGTTGTCTTTTGAGGCGAAGAGGTCACCTCTGCCTTGCCAAAGATCTCCCAGATTTTCTGAACCGTCTGTGGGTGGAGCATCCACTCCTCTGGGGAGACGTTGCTCTGAGATAGCATGTCTGCTCCTTGGTTCAGTACACCGGGCACATGAGCTGCCCTCAATGAACGCAGGTTGAGATGTGCCCATTCCCAGAGGCGTTTTACAATCTCGAAAAGGCGTTTAGAGGTGAGCCCACCTTGGCGATTTATATATGACACCACCGTCATGCTGTCTGATTGGACTAGCACGTGGTGTCCCTTCAGGACTGGCAAGAAGGCCTGAAGAGCTCGACATACTGCCGTCAGTTCGAGGCAATTGATGTGTAGCTGGCCTTCCGCGATCGTCCAAGAGCCGAAGGTCGGCCTGCCGTCGCACAGAGCTCCCCAACCTGTGTTGGATGCGTCTATCGAGACAACTTTCCTTCTGTAAACCAACCCCATAGTCACGCCCTGCTTGAACCACTGTAGGTCCTTCCAGGGAGCCAGGGCCGTCACGCAGGCTTGGTCCACCTTGATGCGGATGCGTCCATGATGCCACGCATGGGGCGGAATTAGAGGTTTCAACCAATACTGAAGGGGTCTCATTCTGAGCAGGCCCACTGAAGTACCGGTGCTGCAGAGGCCATGAGGCCCAGCATCTTTTGAAACCTTTTGAGAGGGTAGGAGGCTCCAATTCTGAAGGAAGCCGCGAGCTGCTGTATGACCAGTGCATGGTCTGGCGTGACTATCGCCCTCATGTGGACTGAGTCGAAAACTGCCCCCAGGAACGAAGTTCGCTGGCTGGGGGACAGAGAGCTCTTGGCAAAATTGATCCTGAGTCCCAGGCGCTCTAAGTGGCTGAGGTGGAGGGACCTGTGGGCTATTAGCTCGGCCTCCAGTCGTCGAGGTAATTCAGGATACGGATTCCCATCTGTCTCAGAGGGGAGAGGTCCATGCACTTCGTAAAAGTGCGGGGAGCCAGAGACAGCCCGAAGGGCAGGACCGTGTATTGCTAAGCCACTCCCTTGAAGGCGAATCTCAAGAATCGTCTGTGATGGGGGGCTATCTGGATGTGAAAGTAAGCATCTTTCAGATCCAGCGAAAAGAACCAGTCCCCTGGCCGGATTTGCGAGAGTATCTGCTTCAGTGTAGTAATTCTGAACGGCCATTTCATGAGGGCACGGTTCAGCTGTCTGAGATCGAGGATGGCCATCCTTTTTGGGGACGAGGAAGTAACGGCTGTAGAAGCCTGACTCGCTCTGAGCTGGTGGAACTGTTTCTACGGCTCCTTTTGCCAGCAAATTCTTTACCTCAGCTCGCAGAACGTGAGCGTTCCTGCTGTGCACTGAGGTGGAGACCACGCCGTTTAACCGCGGGGCACTTCGAGCATATTGAAGTGAATAACCTCGTTCTATAATCCCCAGAACCCAATGAGACACTCTGGGGATGGCCCACCAGGCCTCGGCCCGTGTGAAAAGGGGATTCATTTGGGTGGTGAGTCACCGTGCGGGGACTCGACACTCATGATAACTGGAAGAGGAAATTTGCTCTCTTTTTGAAAATTTTTGTTTTTTATTTTTCTCACTATCACTGCGGATATGTGTGAGGGTGCTTTTAGAACGGGCCCGTGATTCACAACAATTTCTGGAACAAACATACTGCCACTGGCACCCAGAACTGAACGGAGTGCTTGAGGGCACGACAGAGGGCGTTTCGGGGGTGGTCTGGTGCTTGCGAGACTTTGCCCCTTCCTCTTCCTTTCCAGCGGATCAGGACGCCGCCGGGGGCGCAGGGTCCAAGTTCAGCTTGGGCCGGGGTCCTTGGCGCTTTGGAAAGGGATAGCGTCTGGCCGAGCGGAAGTGCTGTCGGGGCTCAGGATTTTGAGCAGGCTGAGCGGGCGATGGCGCAGCTTTAGCTGGTTGCTGTGCTGGAGCAGGCTTGGGGCGACTGGTGGCCATTGCAGAGCTGGAATGTTTCGGCAAGAAGTGTCGCATGTAGGGATGTAACGATTCACTCAACTCACGATTCGATTCGATTCACGGTTTTGATTTCACGATTCGATTCGCGTAAGCTCGTCATGGACCTCCGGGAAAAACTGAGAGGCTCGCTGACGAGGGGCCTGGTGGTGCCCCGGCAGGAACCATTCGTCCAGACGGCTACGAGTGGGCTCCTCCGGCGTAGACCACTCCAATCCCAGTTCCTCAACTGCCTTAGAGAGGATGCGGAAAAGTTCGGCATACATCCCTGGCTTAGAGTCACTGGGCTCGGCAGACGATGAAGGGGCGGAGTCAGCAATAGAGCCCGACATCTCCTCCGCGTCTGATGCCATTAGAGACATGCTGTCATCTAATAGCTCGTTCTCTACGGGACCGAACGAGACCATGTCGCTCGCCTCAGCCGAGGGACGCTGGTCTGCGTGTTCAAAGAGAACGGGAGAATACTGTTCACACAATGTGAACAATCCATCTTTTTTTTGTTCCCAATAAATATTGCTCTTATTGCACTAATATATATTTATATAAATTATACCATGCAGTAGACATATGCTACCATTTAAAAGTTTGAGGTCAGTAAGATTTTTATTAAAGAAAGTAATACTTTTATTCAGCAAGGATGCATTCAGTTGATCAAAAATGACAGTAAAGACATTTGTAATGTTATAAAAGATTTATATTTCAAATAAATTTTGTTATTTTGAACATTATATTCATCAAAGAATCCTGAAAAGAAAAGCACTAAGCAGCACAAAGTTTTTTTCAACATTGATAATAAGAAATACAAAAGATTTCTGTTTCAAATAAATGCTATTTTTTAACTTTTTATTGACCAAAATATCAGGGAAAAAAAATGTTTTTTCACAAAAAATATTAATCAACACAGTTGTTTTCAGCATTAATAATCAGAAATGTTTCTTGAGCAGTAAATCAGCATAGAATGATTTCTGAAGCATCATGTGACTGAAGACTGGAGCGATGATACTGAAAAATCAGCACAGGAATAAAATACATTTTTAAGTATATTCAAACAGAAAACTTATTTTAAATTGTAATAATATTTCACAATATTACTGATTTTACTGGAATCATTTTGATCAGAGAAATACAGCTTTGGTGTGCATAAGAGACTTCTTACTGACCCCAAATGTTATAACGGTAGTGTGTATTTCAAATCTTTTTCTGTCCCACCTCTCACCCCATGTTTTTCTGCATCTTTGCAGGTACGTGTCTGCTCTGACCACGCCGGCGCATCTATCTCCGGTGGACTTTCACTCCTCACTGCCCCCGCAGGTGCCTACCTTTCAGATCACCACGCCCAACGCCAACCATGCCCTCTCGCTGCCGCCCGCCGCCTCTGCCATCGCCATGGCGGCCTACTCGCCCGACGATGACCAACCCCTCCTGCACCGCTACCGCCGATCCCGACGCCCATATTATGCGGCGGAGAGCACGGGCTCCCTCCCGTCCAGCCCGTACCGCTTTGTGGATGATGAGGATTATGAGACCACGCAGGAGTACATGTCCTCCCGAGAGCAGCCGAAGAAGAGCAGCAGTGGCCGCCGTTGGCGCAGAAGGTCACGGGTCAACGGCCACGTGTCGCAGCGTACGCCGGGCCCCAGGAACTACAGCTCTCAAAGCTGCCTGTCAGATAGTGAGTGGGAGGACGATGTGGTTGGCGACCTCGGCCACGGCGAGAGCACGCCGTTTCTCAGTATGCAGAACATGAATGCCACAGAACCGGCCACCATCTACCGACCCAACGACACGCGGACTTTCAGCAACACGGGACGCTCGGGCTCCCGTGGCAACGTGCAGGCCAACAAACTGTCACAGTCGCGGTCCAGACCGGACAATGCACCCCTTTAAAAAAGAACAGTAAGAGCAAGGACGAACAAACTTGCATAGGCGCGAAAAACAAATGATATGCTATAGACCTGCACCTATGAGAAATATTTTTTATTTTGTATAACAGACAGATATTCTAAACAAAGGAAATATTTATTTTCATTTCAGCAAAAATTGTCTACTAGCTAGCAGCAAAGACTTTTTTTATAGGGGGAAAACTATTTATATGTAATTCCTTTTTTTTATTATTTACAGCATTACGAAGAAGAATTACGTGCCAATTTTTTCACAAGCTAGAAATAGAATAATATTGTGGTGCCTTTTGCTGTTTGCCGACGAGGGAGATTCAGTTGAATTTTTGTAGCCTTTCTTAAAAACAGACTCTTGGGTTTTATAGACATGTTTTCCTGTTTTTTCTTTGTTCGTTAGTTTAATTTCTTCAGGATCTCCCCATTTGAACTGTGATATTATTCAGACACCATGCAATATCGAATCACTTCTGTGTAAGGTGTTTGTTTACATGAGTAGGATTCACGCGCACACATAACTGACGTTAAATCACATCGGATGCCGATTCGTTCGAGCATCCGAGCGCCGTTTGTGTTCGACTTTAGTTTCTACGTTTTCTTTTCTGTCAACTGGTTGTTGCATATTGTTTCCATGGAAACAGAGGTACGCAGGAGTTCACAGGGCATGACGCTGGGTCGCAGTATCGGCCCTGGTGTTCAGGGTTTTCAAAATGGTGGTCTGTGCGTCCAATGAATGTGTTTACACTTCTGTCCGTGTGCGTGAGAGTATCGTTGAACCTCAGTGTATACGTACGTGTCTTTGTGTACGCAGTTTCGTGCGAGAACGCGTTTCATTCGTGCGTTCGCGTTGTGTTTGTCTTCAGGTTAACGTTTCGAGCACGTGTGTGTGTTGTGAGTTTCGACGTGCGCCTGTGTGTGTATACGTATGCTTGTACTCTTTTTAGGATGTTGGCTTTGTCGAAAGGGAGCTCTATTACGTCACCAGGTTATCGCTAAATGGTTAAACCGGACCCCCTAGTGGTGACACGAGCTCATTGCACTGTAACCTTCCTTCGTTCCTTGTGTAGTCATTGGCCTGCGGAGGAACCAATCCAGCCTGATTCTAGCCTACACGGACCTACATCTCTCTCCCACACCTTCCCATTCCTATGCCAGCAGCTTTAAGCCGCACTGTGTCTCAGGACTTTTCATTGAAATCTGCATTGCCCATAAAACAGATTCATTACTGCCCGTCGTGTCTGCATCATGCTGGGAAGACGATGAAGAACGATACGACCAGATGTGTTTGTCTGCGAAACGCTCCATGTTTTGTTGGTTTTCCTTCATTTTGTTTTAGTGGGGTCGTTCCCAGTCAGCACTCTCTCTTTTTGACACATCTGTATACAAGTTGGAGACTTGCTTGAAGCAATGCGTGTTCGGCTACTAGACGTGCTACTTTAGGTGGATTATGAAGTGTTAAACCCTACTTCCAGAGTCCAGCAACCTACAACTACATTTGAAAAGATAAACCCACCACCCGCACACTAACACCTTGACACACATGCAAATGCACACACTTACACAAACACAGACACTGACACACATGCTCAAGATTCATTCTGTGCACACAGTCGTTTAAAGCACCACTCGTCTCACCGATTGATTTTCTTCCTGTCTTTCTCTCTGTTTCTTCTGTTCTTCCTCTCTGCCTGTAAAGGCGTCCCTTCCCTCTGCATGTTCTAGTGGTTCAGATAGATGGGTGCATGGTAACCGCAGCAACTGAGTCGTATTCACACGGTGAAAGTGTAGTTTTCATTTGACATTCAGCAATAAGTCCCCTTTTTTCATGTTCATTCTTGACTTGGAATATGCTAGAAATTTTTGCAAGTTTTCTCAAAAAATAATACTTGTAAAAAAATAAAATAAAATCAAACTACTTGTTCATATGGAAAAAATAAATCTTAATTCCTACCATTTTAAAAAATGAATTCATCAGAATGTATGTCTGTTTCTTGGCATGATATATATGTCTTTATAATAAGAAAATGTTTTCAGGGGAACGGCAGTTTATTCTTTCTTTGACATAACTTTGACAGAGTTTTATCAAGGATGCAACCAAATTTTCAATTTTAGTGGGGACTGGAGGAAAAAACTTGACAACTAGCCACTGAAAAACGTATATTGATCAACAACTAATTTTAATATGAGACAGTATACATCTTCCTCTGTCTCTATGGTGGTTACAGGTCTGGATAATATCATGAGAAATCAACTCATGATATTATCCAGCTTGAAAAGTACTGTGAAGTCTTCAATCCGAAAAGAGCGTTTATTGAAACTAATTTGCAAAAAATGTTTGACATCAGATGAATGCATTGAACACATGCAAAGAGTACACTTACATAACGTTATGGGTAACACTTTACAATAAGGTCACATTAGGTAACATTAGTGCATTCACTAAAAATTAACTATCAATGAGCAATACATTTGTTACAGTATTTATTAATATATTTAACATTCATTAACTTTATTGTTAATGTTACCTCACTTCCATTATATAACGTTAACCGATACAACTTTTGATTTAAAAAATGTATTAGTAAATGTTGAAATTAACATTAACTAAGATTAATAAATGCTTTAGAAGTATTGTTAGTTCATGTTAAATAATGCAGTTAACTAGTGGTAACTAATATGACCTTATGAAGTTAATATTTGCAACCATTTTAATTCTTTCAGCTGAACATTATTTCTTACTTGGATTTAGTTAGCAGACACAAGTAGTGGCTTTGGGAGTTATTTTAAAAAATGTAGTGTAAATTTTTACTTTTAAAACATGAAATATTTTTCAAGTATAGTAGGTATAATCTTTTTCTTAAACTAATAGCACAATTTTTTATGTAGTAAAACAAAGATTATTTAAGTACGTTTTACAAGAAAACACTACTTTCTACTTCACAATTTAACATTTAATTCAATGTTACTTGCTGTTTCTTTGTAACTGTTAAATTTTCTTGCAATTTCTGAATGAAAATTTTTTTTTAATGTACTTTCAGTGCAACTTTCAGTAGTAAGATTACGGCTTAGATGTTAAAAACCATATAATGAAGCAAGAGAGAAACACAAAGTTCTGTTACTAACCCTAACTTAACCAGCTCGACTTGTCTGACCAAGACTCTGTCAAGGATTAGTTCTTCTAGTGATCTTATCTAGTTCTTCTAATCTTTAAAAATGCTTGGAATGGAACACATTTATCAACAAGCAACCTGAAGACAATGAGTTTGTGGGCGAGCTGCCAGGGGAGAAGATGAGAGCCTTTTAAACAGAATTTCTGGTGAGCTCATGTTAATATCATCACCACACTGATGAAATACTTGATTATATTCTAGATTCTAATCAACAGTGATGCTGATATTGCTTTGTAATGCTCCCTGAGGGGAGTAACTTGTTATCTGTGGGGCTTTCAAATGAAAATGCAGCACAGTGACAACTCACCATACTTGTCAAACAAGACTGAATGAAATTACAAAATACAAAAGTGGATGTGTGTATATGTATACTGATAATAAATAGGGGACAACAGGGCTTAGTGTCACAAGTGGAGGTTGTTATTTACCTCAAAAAGATTCTTAGGTCAAAAGATAGATTTTTATTTAATTTTAATATTTATTTAATTTATTAAATTACCTTGTTTCCACCTGTTTTTATTATTACCTTTATTTAACCATGAAAATGACTCACTGAGATTAAATAATCTATACAGAATATCTATACAATATTCATTAGAGTAAAAAGTGTGACAACTAGCCCCGATCTCCTCTGTATTAGTCTTTAATCGCAAATGAGTATCGTGGGCGTGGCCTCAAGCGCGCACAGCACACCTGAGTTTCCATTCACAACCGAAGTCATGTGAGCGCTCCACAGTGTACGAGCAACAGGTGAATGCGAGTTTACTTTAAAACAGATTTATATATATTTTTTTATTTTGTAACGAGACGTTTCCTCATATTCCATGTAACATTTTTGTCTTTTAGTTTACGCATAGGCCTACATTATGGGAATTATGATGTGAATGACGCCAAATTCATCACAAACTACATCACCAGGAAAACGTGGTAAGTTTAAAGCGATTTTAGTAGTTTAGTAATAGCAGTTTTCTTTTCATTTCGTTGTTGGAACAATAAAATAATCACAAAGAGAGAACAATTATCATATAAACACTTATTAGTACTCAACTTTTTCGAGTAGCACAACTTAACTGTAGTCTCATTACGAGTTGTTTCGTTAAAGTTTTTAATGAAAAGTTTTTTGTTTGTTTTATTTTAAATTTAATTATTTTTAAAACTTAAATAATAATAATAAAGTTTATTATAAAAGTATTTAAGTAGTATATAGGTTACTGCATTTTATGGTAAATAATTTTACATCAAATCTTATGTAAATAATATTCCCTTACAAAAACCTAGCATTCCATTTTAGTGGATACTAGGGTTACAATGGGGAATTTTTGAAGATTTTTGTTGATGTCTGAATAGTCTGCAATGCCTGGGTTGACATAATCTAAGTGACTAAGAAAAAACATGTTTAAGAAAAATATTGATCTGTTTAACATTCTTAATATTTCTTTCCTCAGTTTATGGCTTCATGTCTGTGTCGATACCGCCGGCGGATCCTGTTCTTCTGTTCGCCGTGCATATTGCTACTCCCAGTCTACATATATGTCTCAATTGCTTTGTGCTATGTCATGAAACATGGGGCACCTGGTGCACATGTTGTTAATTCTGTGCTGCCGACACACTTTACTGCCAGCGGTCTCAAACACTCCAGAGATCTGGCTCCTCATCCTGCAAAATCCTTCTGGAGAAGCGAACTAGATGGTAGCGCTCTGTGGAACATCATCCAGTTCATGACGGATCGCCAGTATAACCCCATCCTAAGGCCTCATCTGGCTGCAAACGCAGCCGGTGTTTCTTACAACACAGAAACGTCCAGAAGGACTGGGGTTGGATGTTCTCCAAATTATGAGATTAACAATATAATGCCAGATTACGCCAATCTACCAATCCAGATGAAGAATTTTGTGACCGCCATGCACTGTCGAGATTATCCGCTGCTCATAGATCCTTTAGATGTTTGTGATCCTCAAGCAAAGAAATGGGCACCAGTATTGCTCATGGCCATCAAAACTCAGTCTGTGAACTTTGATAACAGGGAAGCCATACGAGAAACTTGGGGGCGTTCAGGAAGAATAAAAACCCGAGGTCGACAGCAAAGGCTCGTTCGCAGAGTCTTTCTTCTGGGGAAGTCCAAAGACTTGCATATTGAAGAGAAGTTGCATTTAGAGAGTGAAAAATATGGTGATATCATCCAGTGGGACTTTATGGACACCTTCTTCAACCTCACCCTGAAGGATGTGCTGTTCTGGGACTGGTTCTCGAGGCGTTGCCCACATGCCCATTTCATTTTTAAGGGTGATGATGATGTATTTGTGAGGACACCTGCTGTCCTAGACTATCTGCTGGCTGAAGCGGCAAACAGAAGCTTCTCAGATGGATCCAGGCAGGCAAATAAAATGGAGACGTTTGTTGTGGGGGACGTGATAAGCAATGCCACACCTATACGCTCTAATGGGACTAAGTACTACATCCCGGAGAGTTTCTATAAAGGGTGGTACCCATCATACCCTGGTGGAGGAGGGGTGATTTACTCTGGTTCTCTTGCACATAGGCTTTTGGAGGTATCACAGAGGGTTCATCTGTTCCCCATTGATGACGTCTACCTGGGTATGTGTCTTCAGAGACTGGGAGTTTACCCTATCCACCACCCTGCCTTCCTCACCTTTGACTTCCCCAAAGATGAGCCCAAGGAACCCTGTGCGAATCACACCATCCTGCTGGTGCACAAGCGAAGCCCTGCTGAGATGTTCCAACTTTGGACTGAAACGTCGACACCCAGCCCTGAATGCAGAAATACAATGCTGAGAGTCAAGCCTAGACCTGACTGAGATCAGCAGACTGAACTTTTTTTTTTTTTTGTTAAAACAAGTTCTCATTCTTACTGAACACTTGAAAACTGATGTTATACATTGTGAGGTATTTTGTATAAATTTTAGTTTGGAATATTTTTGACTTTCACATTTTGCTTCAACTGCCTAAAGGTTTTATAAACAGGCTTTCTGCAGGTTTTATGATGGTAAATTTAAGACCTTTTTAAGACCATGTAAAGAAAATGTAAGGAATTAATTGAAGGGAACACAATGTCAATATGTTTTCAAAATCCAAATGTTTAGGGAGCACACAGTGAGTTGTATTAACAACACTTGAACGTTTAAAAATACAGCTTTCAACAGATCTATACCTCTGCTCCCAACAACTAGAGTATTTAAATAGTCAGAACTTTTATGGTACCTGCAAAAAAGCGATGTTCTTCCTCAGTTTTATGTCTTGTTTTGAAGTACAAATGTCTAAAAATCTAAATCTTGTCTAAAATCTTGTTTTAAGCATTATCACGCTTAATTTTGTTAGATCTGTCAGAAAAAAAATGACTTCATTTTGCATCGAAAGTAGAATAATCTTGATTCAAGTATGTTTAGATATTTGCATTGGTTTAAAAAAATGTGTACAAAAAGTTTATTACAACACCGTATTTACAAGAATTATAATATACAATGTTTCTTTTAATAAAACAAAATGAGTTCGAGACTTGAAACAAATGAAACAGGCAGAAACTTCTGAAAGCCATCACAGAGATATCATTCAATGCAATAATAGCTCAGTCTCAGGCACCAGTATAGTTTTCCAGGTTTTTAAGTCCAATTAAAGTTCATAGAAAACTGTTCTTGGTCATACTGTGGTGGAAGCATCTTCCAGTATCATGCGGTTTTTAATGCTCTTCTTTCATCATCATCTTCCTCCTCCTCTTCATCATCACCACCATCATCATCATTGTTGCCCTCCTCATCTTCATCAGTCTCTTCCTCACTCTCACTGTAGAGAACAGTGGCACGATTGGTGTTTACAAAAAGATCGCTGTCATCATCCTCAGAGTCGCTGTCACCCTCCTCTTCCTCCTCTGTTTTTCTTTCACTTCTTTCTTTCGGGGCTTCCTCATTCCTCTCACTGGATGTGCGATCCTCCTGGAATCCTTCTGGCCTGTGTGAAGTGTGAAAATGCGGTTTACTAAACACATTTCAGCTTTGTTTTCCTGAACACAGGAATTTTAATTAAATAAGACCTTCAAAAATGCTTAATTTCTCCTATTCTATCTATGCATGCTTATATTATCAGTTGCATTTCATTTGTAGTTGTATATTACTTGCATTTAACATTGTGTTCTCCCCCTTTTCTCACCTGGCTACAACATATTTTATGCTGACAACCTTTTATTGCTGAGTAATACGCATCACTTCAGTACTAGGTTTAAAGAGATAGTTGACCCAAAAATGAAAATGTTGTCATTTAGTTGTTCCAAATGATATTTAAAAACATTTTTTTTATGTTTTGAAGAATGTTGGTAACCAAAACGTTTCTGGTCCCCATTGACTTCCACAGTATTTTTTCCATACTATGGAAGTCTATGGGGACCATCAACTGTTTGGCTACCAATACTTTTCAAAATATCTTCTGTGTTCAAAAGAAGAAAGAAATTCATACAGGTTTGGAACAACTTGAGGGTGTCAGATATTCAATTCAAATTTAAAAAAAGACATAATGGCCTTACCAGACACCAAGTTTTCTCAGGTACTGAATATGGTCCCTGTAAAGTATAAAGTTTATTTCTCCTTTCACCTTCCCTCCTTCTTTAATGGGATCAACAATGACAAAGTCTCCTAACAAACAGAAAGACCATGAAAACCTTTTAGTGTCTTTAAGAACAGACTCGTTATATATCCATGAAAGGTAAAACAAACTGACCTCGTTTGATCCAGATGTTCTTGCGGAATTTAGTAGGCATACTGACAAGAAAGCGCTCGCCGCTGCCAGTCACAGCTTCATGCAAGTTATTGCCATTACTTCCCAAGACCTGTGATGTGAAGGAGGTATATAATTATTAGTAGCATGGTATAATGTGAATACCGAGTTCTCAAAGCCTTACAGATCCCAAAATCTGGTAAACGTACCCTCATGATATGCTGGTCTTCAGTGGGTGTGACACAGTCCTCCAGAACTTCTTTGACTACGTGCTTGCGTTTGGTTGCCTTTGACATGGTAGATATAAAACGATTCGGTCACCTGAATAAAGACAAATATTTTGTTTGAGAAATATTGTTAAGAGGTGAGAATGTGGACTACAAAGAATAAAGCGGTTCTCAGGGCAACACAGTTAC
This sequence comes from Sinocyclocheilus anshuiensis, assembly GCF_001515605.1. Classification (NCBI taxonomy): domain Eukaryota; kingdom Metazoa; phylum Chordata; class Actinopteri; order Cypriniformes; family Cyprinidae; genus Sinocyclocheilus; species Sinocyclocheilus anshuiensis. The sequence continues at coordinate 269,821 of NW_015549731.1, forward strand.
GCTTTGAAATGCATCAACACACACATACAAACCCCATCGTGGCACCTTGCTAAAACACACATAACAACTAAACCCGTGGCCTGTATATCATGATCATTATAAATGCTATAAGGTAGTATATTCAAAAAGTCATTTGACATAGGCTATGATTACGTAAATGTACTGTTTACAATTTTAAAGCATGGCATAGACACGTGGCCTTCATGCTGTGTTGGTCTGGACAAATAAAAACCTTCGATGTCTACATTTATTTAAATTGTAAAAGCGCAAATTTTTCATAGTCACCTAGAAACCGTATATGAAACTGGATGTACTCCGAGTTGATTTACTAATGGCATCGACATGAATTGCCTTATTGCTGGCGTTTACTCGAGTCTTCTTCACAGAAGTGTGAAGCGAAACGCGAGACATGCAGCTGATTTTGAAGATTGCAAAATAAGAGCCACACGAACTCAGTTGAGGGTGAGCGCAATTTGTGTATAACTTAACGGCCTGTAAATGTATAAATGAGTTGTTAAAACCATTTATTTAATAATAATAATAATAATAATAATAATAATAATAGGATATATTTCACAGAGTCCTAGGAAACTTTTATTTTGAAATTTAATTTTCACGGTTCACATTAATAAACATCCACAGCGAGCCAGGCTGATAAAACGCTTTGAAATATGTGATGAGAGAACCAGATAGACATTCAAATAATACGATAATCAGGGCGCAAATTTTCATTTGGATGCAGTGAACAGTCATCTTAAAGATGTGGAGATTGAAACCCCTCCGTCACAAAGCGAGTGGATCTGCCAATAATTTGGAGGAGTTCAAACACAAGAGAAGAGAGTTTGAGAAAGGTGTGTGTTTTACTCTTGTCTATATTATTTTACCCCTTTCATCTCTCAATCTATTTTGCTGATTCTGTATACGTTTGTAATGTATTAATGTAGGCAAAATAATAGATATTATTTAGGTATTCATCTACTCATAGCTCTTAGACAGGCACGGCGAGACAAACAGCTCATCAGTAAGAGACTCCTGCAGAGTGTGGATGTGGAAGAGAAGGAGAAGGGAGACTCCATAGAGACTGGCTCCACCCCTCTGTCACCTGAACAGGTCAGACTGAATGTTTAGGGGCCAGTTGCATAAATTTAAGCCTGTATTTTAAATGGGTCATATGATGTTGCTAAAAATAACAATATTTTGTGTATTTGGTGTAATGAAATGTGTTTATGTGGTTTCGGCCGGCTTGTGTGAGCGGCGGCCGGTGGGCTTGAGAACGGCGTGGCCGGAGGGCTTGTGGCAACCACATGTGACAACCCCGGGCTGGACTCTGCTTCGTCCACGGTGAAAGCCGATCCGGCGATCCACATAGACATGTGGGGGCGTGTTAGAACGAGCCGTTTTAGGTAGGCGTGGTTGACTCTTAACTTTTATAAAGAATATCTCTTTGGATTTGAGACTTTAGTCTTTGCAACTTTACAGATCTTCTTTATGCACCAAGAGCTTGTAACACTCCAAAGAGAAAGGAAAAATTGAAATTGCATCATATGACCCCTTTAAGACTGTCTTAAGAGTGTGACCAACTAGCAGTTAGCAAAGGGGTAATCAGTCTTATTTTTGGATTCAACTTAGATTAATTTATGATTTAATGTAACTGAATAAAAAAAAAATTATGGCCAGTCTTAAAGAAAATTGGATGACTAACGTGTAAGACTAGTCTACACCTTTTATGCAGCCAGCCCCAGGTTTATTTCTGTACTGTGTACTGGATGTATGGGGAAAGTAAGGATCTCATTCTCAGCAAACTATAAATATTGCTCATATGTCGTATGAAGCATGTGTGTTCACTGTGTGTTGTATGTATAACATCAGGTCAGAGAGATGATACGTGGAGTCCAGTCTGGGGGAGAGGAGAAAGCAGCTCATCTTGCATCTCTACGAAAAGCACTAAGAAACCCAGAGAGCCAACTCACTTTCATTAAGTAGGACTTCAATGCTAACACAGAGTTCATTTTATATTATTTGCTGCGCTGCATCATCTTGTTTATACATCTTTTTTCTTCTCATTTGTTTTAAATTAATACATTTTGAATTAAATGTTTTTAATTATTTACTTTTTATTGTTATTTTTATTTCTTAATCATCTTTTATGATTATTTTATGATTTTTTACAATCGTTTTTATGTAAAGCACTTTGAATTTCCATTGGGTATGAAATGTGCTATGTAAATAAACTTGCATTGTGTTATTTTAGGAGGTCTACAAATTATATTTTTACTGTGTAGGGGTAAATTTCACAAATAAAGTAATATTTCATCCCTAAATTAAACAGGAAAAATGTGTATGTTGCAAGCTTCATGTAGGAACAGTAATTTTTTATACAAATTTTTTGCATTGTGCTTAATTGTCATGAATATAATATCACATTTGCACATTTTTCATTGAGATTGAATATAACAACTATATTTTATAATCCTTATTAATGATCTTATATAGTAAAGATAATATAATATACTTATATATAATATATTATTATTTAATATTATTTAATATTTATATATTATTTTAAATTCTAATAATATTTATATTTATGTATTTTAATCAAATAAATGCAGAGCATAAGACTTTTCAAAAACATTAAAAAAACTTTATTAGATATATAGATAAGATACTGTAGTTACTGATGCAGTGCCCGTGTTTTTCTTCAGATCAGAGACCAGCATGCACATGTTGATCGGACAGCTCAGCTCTCATAATGCTCAGTGCCAGCTGGAAGCGGCACGCTGTCTGCATGAGCTGTCTCACTCTACTCACCCCAGTGTGGGTCAGGCCTGTCTGCCTGCCGGCCCGTACCTCCTCACTTACCTTTCCAGTCAGAGCACCAAGCTAACGGTCAGTGGGTTGCCACTTTGAAGAGGCATGTCAGAGGCATGCAATCGATCAGTCCTCATGAATTTGTCTCTTTTGTCTTTTCCTTTAGGAACTTTGTTTATACACTCTGGGAAATCTGTGTCCTGACAGCGCTGTGGTGAGAGAGAAGCTTCTAGCTCAGGGAATAGTTTCTGCACTGGCAAACTGCATTCACGTAAGCTCATTTAGGTTACTAATAGTAAACGATTACTTTTGTTAACTCTTATAATTGACTATAAATCACTAATCATATACACTGATAATGGTATGTATAGCATCTCTGAATGCATTCTTACAGGCTGAGTCTCACAAAAAAAATCTGGGTTATATTTCATCCCAAATTAAAAGAAAGAGACAAGAAATAAAATTTTGCATGAAGAAAATTTATTTTTGGACAACTGATAATTATGTGCACATTCACCCCTTAAGTTATACTTGTTCTCGTTATTATCAGTGTTGATTCTCATTACTGTAAGAATAATATTTTTGTTTTTTATTTTTTATCTTTAATATTACTGTAAACAGATGATTAATTGTCATGTAATGCAGAAAATAATAATGAAATAATTTTTTTTTCTTTTAGGAAAATTTTATTTCTTTTTAATTTGAGGTTAAATGTGACTTGGACATGTTCTTGAGATCATGAAATAGTAAGATTGTTTTTCTAGAATCAGAGGTATAATCTGGTGGTGGTGGAGGCGGTTGGCTTCACTTTGTCTCAGCTGTTACAGGCGAAAGACACAAATGAAAAAATCATCCCGTAAGTGACCACAGCTTGTTTCGTTAATGTTAATGTTCATTTGTAGTATGTGCGACAAATGGACTAAGGTCTTGGCGCACTGAAATTGCTATAGCTTACTATAAATAGTTAATGCTAATGACAAATATTTAGGGATGTAACGATTCACTCAACTCACAATACGATACGATTCATGATACTGATTTCATGATACAATTTTCTCACAATTTATATATATATATATATATATATATATATACACAGCAAAAACTAGTAGCATATAGGGATGTAACGATTCACTCACTCAACAATTTTTCTTTTTAACAAAAATGAGATTTAAGACAAATAATAAATGAAAATGTGTCCTTTTATATTGCTTGCACAAAATGCTGCACATTTCTTTATGAAATTGAAATATGTCAAAAAACAAAACAAATTTTAAACTTTAAAACACACCCCAAATCAAATAAATAAATAAATAATACAAATAAAAGAAATCTCTTCATATAAACAAACTAAGGCTTTGCCTGTGCTCTTTCCATTTAAAATAAGAGGCAACCACTACGTTTTAATCACGATCCAGACAAAGTTGCTGCATACATGCAGTTTTTTATTTAAGTTAGATTATATAATTTCGAAATCTGAAGCAGAAACAGAATATTTTGACTTTATTAGAGGCAAACACTGTATTTTTAATCACGATTCAAACAAAAATGCTGCATACATGCAGCATGAGCAGTTTTTGATTTTAATTAGATTGTATAATTTCAAAATTTGAAGCAAATACAGAATGGTCTGACTTCAGCTTTGTGAAACTATACTACATAAAACATATCTGGACAAAACAGAAACAGCAGACTATGAATCGTCACATATTTTTATCTCGGGGTGCATCATTACATCCCAACAAATATTAGGATACAGGTGCATCTCAATAAATTAGAATGTCGTGGAAAAGTTAATTTATTTCAGTAATTCAACTCAAATTGTGAAACTTGTGTATTAAATAAATTCAATGCACACAGACTGAAGTAGTTTAAGTCTTTGGTTCTTTTAATTGTGATGATTTTGGCTCACATTTAACAAAAACCATATCTCAACAAATTAGAATACTTCATAAGACCAATAAAAAATAGATTCTCTATGGGGTTCAGGTCTGGTGAGTTTGCTGGCCAGTCAAGCACACCAACACCATGTTTTCTGTGCTTGTTGTATATTTGAAACCCCAGAGCGGTCATGGCTTCAGGAATAGTCCCTCATGTGATCTCAGCGTTGACTCCAGATCCTGAGTTTGGTTATGGGCCAGCGACTGAGTGTACGTGGTGTTTGCACTATTTAGTCAGCAGGTGTGGTCTTTTCTCCTTTCATAATAACTTACTGAACAATGACAGAGTGATGGAGAGTTGTGCTAAAACCTGTTTAGTGACAGTTCTTCCAGATGGCATGAATTCTCTTTCAATCTCTATATGAAACAAAAAGAGGCTAGTCCGTAAAACATCAGTTGAATTGTGTCATGCATGATGTTGTGGTTTGCAGTAATTCGGATAACTCGATGCTGATCGCTCAAGGCGCCCTCTCTCAGTGCAGTGCTGTTTTGATAACACTAGGAAGCGCGGTTGCTCAAGGAAACCTTGAGGGTGGAATAGAGTTGGTAAGTCAATACAGCAAAAAATGTTATACCCACATCACGTACATACTGCACATCTGGGTTAGGACGAGAGTAATTTTGAATTAGTGTGTTCACTGAATAGAAACATTGCCTATTTATAATTCAATTATTAATGCTTTTATAATCAATGCTTACTATTGCATTATTTTATGAATTTCACAAAAACAAGTCATATTTAAACTTAAAACTGAACACCGAAAATATGTTGCATAAAGAAAATTGAGATTTTTTTCCATTGTGACATTTTTCCCTCTGATAATGACACTGAATATAATACCCATATTTATAATCTTTATTATATATATTATTCTAAAATATAAGATACAGTACTTTATATATATATATATATATATATATATATATATATATGTATAATCTTTATTAATTATCTTTGTTATATATTATTAAGATACAGTGGGGAAAATATTTATTTGATCCCCTGCTGATTTTGTAAGTTTGCCCACTTACAAAGAAATGAAGGGTCTGTAATTTTTATGGTAGGTTTATTTTAACGTATAGAGACAGAATATCAACCAAAAAAATCCAGAAAAAACACATTATATAAAGGTTAGAAATTGATTTGCATTTCACTGTAACACAGTACTTATCAGAGAGAGAGAGAGAATTAATATAGAATTTGAATTCATCTCATGAACCTTTATTGGAATTGTGGAATAGATGCCGATGCAAGGTTATAGTCTCTCATACCATAATATTTGAACTTAAGCTCTCAAACTGATCAAATTGCCCAGTTTATGAGCAGTATGATCGTGTGGTTCATTATGGCTCTCTCATCCTCTGAAAAACTGCTTTTACCTGCTTTCCTCTGGACCGTGACTTTTGTTTTTGCTGTGCAGCTCATTTGGCCTCTTCTGCGTTGCCTTGGTAACCTGCTGGTCAGTGGAGGTGATGTAAAGCCAGAGGACACTCGTCTCCTCGCCGCGCTGTGTGTCTTTAGTCAGGTTTACCTTCACCCTCATCCTGCTCTGTCCAGAGAGAGCCTGTGGGCACTCAACAACCTCACTGGTGAGCAGGACGTTAGCATGCATATGCTCAAATTGATTTGCACCCCAATTATTCATCCCAGTTAAAGCTCAAACTAAAATTAACTTGTGTTTATTGGAGAGAACACCATTCTCACAATTATGGCTGTGATGCACTGTCTTATGTTTTTTTCAGCTGGCTCCAGTGGGTTCTGCTCTGGCCTGCTGCTCCTTAATATGGTTCCCATATTAATCCGATTTCTGTCTTTCTCTAAAGGAATTAACTCAATGGTGAGGAACCAGCATGCATATATATATACATCAAGCTAACATACCTATATTTTTGGGCTATGACCCACTATGAGGTGTATGACCTTACACCGACCCATATTAAAGTATTTAAAGAAAACATACTTGAACAATGTTTGAGAAGAAATTACTCTCCTTTTCAAAAGTTTGGGGTTTTATGATTTTTTGTAAAATAAAAGAATATTTAAAATTGATTAAAAGTGACAGTAAAGACATTTATAATGTTATAAACGATTTTTATTTCAAATAAATGCTGCTCTTTTAAACTTCATTAAAGCATCCTGAAAAAATGTATCAACGTTTCCACAAAAATATTAAGCAGCACATCTGTTTTCAACATTGATAATAATAATAATAACAATAATAATAAAAGTTTCTTGAACAGCAAATCAGCATATTTCTTTTAGATTGTAATTATATTTATAAATTGTAATTATATATATATACAGTATATATATATATATATATATATATATATATATATATTCGAGAAACATTTTTCATTTTATAGAAATATTTCTTACTTTTTTCTAATACTTGTTTGACTGTATTTACTTAATATTATGTTGTTTCTGTCATAGTAAATCACTGCTGATAGATAACTTGTATTTACTGCATTGTTTTTAAAAAGTTTTATATTCCTGCTGCTGCAATTCTACTATACTCATATTCTTTCACATCGCATTCACATGTACATTTTGATAACATACACAGCTAAATCTAAGTTCTCACACAATTATTATTGTTTGTACAAGGCACTGAGAGTTCTGGGTAATATCGCCCATCATGGCACAGAATATTGTGTTGGTTTGACACAAGCGGGGCTGCTGACCACCCTCTGTGCCACACTCAAGATGGCCGAGCCAGAGGTGGTCACCCTGAGCCTGGAAGTGCTGTACATGCTGGTGTCCAGCTGCCCACAGGTGAATGAGACCATTTAAGAAACCATTCTCACTTAAAATAGGATTGCGATGCTATTATAGTTTTTATTCATATTTTTTAAATTTTAAATATTTTCCCATTTCATTATAATTTGAAACTTTTAGTAATTTTTATTAATTTTACTTAAAAACAAAAATGTTTAGTTTTACATTTAGTTAATGATAATAATCCTGCACTTCATTTTACATTGATCTCTGTCAGAAACTTAATGACAGGCTTACTTAGAATCACTCAACGAGCAAATTTAACGTAAGTCCTCCTGCTTGCAGGTGGTGGAGGAGTTTATGAGGTTAAATGGTGTTCCTCTGCTGGAAGCCATTCTGTACAACAGTGAAGGAGAGCAACGTGTCAGAGCTGCCTACCTTCTAGATCATCACTTCCCTTCTTTCTCTGAGGTCAATATTGCATTTACCTGCTTATATTTATGGACATATTATATGTGCGGAATCACCATAATCAATCTTCTCATTCTTTTTTGTTTTGTTTAAAGGTGGAGAGCTTTTCATCATAACACATCCAATGACAGAATTGCAAAGTTTACTCTTTGCAAAGATTTTCTGTTTTCTTCAAAGCAAACTGAATGGACTTTTCTGAATTGTACAGAAAATAAATACCTTTTTTACTGCACATGTGAAGCATGTTCATGTGTTTTTGCTACCTGCTGATCCGACTGACCCTTGGATGCACAGAACAGCATTTTAATGGTTTTATAAGTACAGTGAATATATCTGAATTTTGCCATTTCTTCAAAATTCACTGGGAGTTACACAAGCCTCACATGTGCTGACAACAGCACAGACATAAATACTGTTTACACTTTAAGTATGTTGAATGGTAAAAACATACATGTCTAATTTGTTTGCAATCCTAAAACAGTCAATGTTTATTTAGGATGATATTTATTATGAAGGTAATCCACTATTTCTCTTAAATACATAAAAGTTAAAAAAAAAAAGTCAAAATTGTATTTTATGCCTTAGAATAATTCATATCTAGCTCTCTCTTACATTTACAGTTGTATTGTTGCAATATCATTATATTATTAATGTAAATAAAGGGTAACCCAATGGAAACGGGTAAACAGCTGCTGTATGTCTGATATAAAACACATTCATGTAACAGCGCCGGTTAAGCGTTATAAGCTGCAGGACATGACAGCAGACCTGCACGTGTCCGTGAACGAAGGTGACGCCGTTATTTGTGTTTAATCCGGTGATTTATGTCTCACTAATGAGATTTACAGCGCGTTTGAGCAGTGTTTGTGTGCTACGCTTTGTTGTTGTTGTTTTTAGCATTGCAGCTAAGCTAATAAGCATGAGTCGAGTGGAAAGTGCATTAGAGTGTCACATAAACTGATAAAACGCTACAAGACATTTGTCAGGCGGTTAAATAAACTATTTGTGAACGTTTTAAGAGCGTGTCCTATTTGGGATGGAAATACACTTTAGATTATTAATGAACAATTACATTAGCTAACGTTACCGTCTGGTTTCAGTTTCACTGGCTGTGTCTCGAAACTAGTGAGCTGACTACATACTGTAGACAGCATTTTTGGGCTCATTTGTTTTGAGACAGCAGTGTTTTGCGCCTAAAAGTACTGTCTAGCTGCTCACTAGATTTTGACAGCTGCCAGGTTTATTATTTATTAGTCATAGATTCCTGTTGGACTTGCTGTCAATGTTTACGATGTTAATTTAATGTAGATGTTGGATAGGAAACACGTGCATTACACTGTTTTGTGCTCCTTGTTGTTCACACAATGACAGTAAAATCCTGATAAATCCACATTGTGGGGACCAAACTTGATTAATAATGTCTACACATAATAACTATAAAAAGTCTAGGGTTTAAATTGTAGTGATTAGATCAATAATTACATAAATTCAAGAACTTCAGATGTCAAAGAGTGGCCTAAACTATTGTATAAAACTGTGTGTGTGTGATCTCTCATGTCCATTCAGGATCTCCTGCAGAGCTGCTGACCGGCTGCACTTCAGTGGGCTCCTGCTGAGCGGTATGTAGTCGCAACAAAACACAACATTGCATTCAACATGTAAAGCTTCAGTCAAACAAAACATGCATTGATCATGATAAAACCTTACTCAAACAAAATGTGCATTCAGCCTGATAAAGCTTTAAGCTAAAACAACATGCATTGAACACGATCAAGCTTCGTCCAATCACAGCATGCATTCAACATGACAAAGTTTCATCTAAAAACAACATGCATTCAGCGCGCAACTTAAACACAACACGATTAAGCCTCACCCAGACAGTACACATTCAACATGCTGAAACTGCAACAAAACACAGGATGCATTGAATGTGCTGAAACTGCAGCAAAATCTAAAACAAAACATCAAAAAAACTAATGTTTATACCAATAACAATCCTCATTACTAACATATCTCTCAACCGTTGTTTAGATTCTCATCTATATTATAATTTATTTCTACTGGAGCATCATGCAGTTGGAGGCTCATCTTCGTCTCTCTCAGGGTTGTTTGTGGTTCTATAAAAGTTCTCAGCGGCTGTTCTCACTCTGTACTGCGCACAGGTACGCACGACCAAACTTTATTTATGTTGAATACAGATTAAATGTTTTCATTTCAGCAATAAACATACATTGAGCTTCCAAAACCAAAATGGTTTAGCTCAAATGCTTAAAACAAGTTTGAGTCCCTGTGTTTTCTGTTACACTACTATATGTTATGGAAGCCCATTTTTGCCACAGAATAAAATGTAAAAAAGCTAACTGTAACTTCTTATCTCTCAAATCTGACTTTTGTAAGAATTGTGAGACATAAACTCGTAACTGCATGAAAAAGGTCAGAATATTTTTCAATTCTGACTTTATATCTAGAAAAGAGTTGCAGTTATCTTTTTGTGACAGAAACAGGCTTTCATAACACATCACTGCAAAAAAGTACATTTCTTAGTGTGTATATATATATATATATATATATATATATATATAATAACTGAGTTTATACTTAAAACAATTTAAAAAATCTGTCAATGGTGTAAGAAAAATAAACTGAATTAAAAAATGTCTTGTTTTAAGCTGTCTGAATGTGAGCTGATATTCTTTGATATGTTAACTATTAGTGCTGATCCAGAACAATTATGTAAATATATCCTTCAGCGCTGATGTTGTCATCTAAAGACCAGAATATTATAGAGACACAATTGTTGAATTGACATAATTTGACATAATTGTTCAATCTGTTTTTGACTTATTGTTCTAATCAGGCTGTTATATTAGTTAACATGAAAAGTTATTTTGTAAATTATCATCAAGGGCATGAGATTATGAGAATTGGCTGCAGTAGAGTTTTATGAATCTTGTCATCATGAAGACTTGTCATGAAGTGTTGAGAAATGATTTGTTTTCATTGTCTCTTATTCTGTTTATAGGTCATCAACCAATTACTATGAACTTCTTGGGGTGAAATCAGATGCTACGCTGGAACAAATTAAAAATGCATTCTTCGACCAATCCAAAAAGGTTCATTTGTAGGCATTATTCTGTCATTGTAGAGTCATTTTGGTTATAGAGTCTAGTGTTACGATCACTTATATTAACCAGAACGTTATCATCCCCCAGTGTGGACACTTTTATAGTTATCTTTATAGTTATCATTCTTGTTTTTTAACATCAGTTCAACCACTTAATTTTATTTTGTTTATTCTGTCGTCTGTATGCTTGACAATGGAAGAGCAGTTAGTAATATGCATGTGATCAAAGCATTTTGAAGTTTGCATTCGTTTAATTTGTCAAAAATTGAAGCAGATCCTCAGAATTTTTCTCTGATACATAGTTTATCCTTGGTGGTTAAAAAAAGTAGCCTGAATGCATTCTGACGATGCTGTATGGTTGTACAAAAATTATGCCTAGTTTTTCACCTCCTAACCCCTAGAGGGAGCTGTTCGATTGTAGCAGAGAGACTGTTGTCTGTTCCCATAGTCTTAAATTCTTAGGCACTTATTCTTGAATTGTATCCCTGATTTGTTTAGTTGTTGAGTTTACTAGGCACATTTATTTTGTTGGATAGTTTGTCAACATGTCACAAATTGAAGCAATTAAATATGTTGGTGAGACTGTATCAGGGGAAACAAACGAAAGACGTGAAACAATTATGCAGAGAGAAAAACATCTGTTTACAGATGAAGGAGGCAGAGTGACGGCAAGATAGGACCACTGCATGTTTGTGTGTGTGACAGGAGATGAGGGTACAAACCGAGGATATGGGCGCTTTGTTTCCAAGTCAGAAGCAGATAAAAGCTTTATAAGTGATGTGACTTACAGAACAAGTTAGAGTAGAAAGGTGAAAAGGCCATAAAGATGAGGCTTGTGCTATTTTCTGTTCACTAAATATGAGACATGCATTAATCTGATGTTTTTAATGAATTAAATGCATTAAGGATACTAAATAATTTTTGTGCATGTGTAATTCATGTTCTTTGAATTGTTTAAATTGATAAATGTATATATAAGTGTAATGTCATTGTTTTGATATGAACAAAAATGTCCGTCTTCTCATCCTCAGTTGCACCCTGACAGTGACCCATCCAATCCTGGTCTGCACAGTCGGTTTGTGCAGCTGAACGAGGCGTACAGGGTGCTGAGCAGAGAAGGGTCCAGACGAGATTATGACCTCAGGCTGAGGTACCAGTATGCTGCAGGTCCAACCTACAGATCCTCCAGCTCCACCAACAGCCCCAGGTGACTGTTAGCGCCATAATCAATCAACCTGATGTTATTAAATGGGATTTTATTGAATTAGTAAAAGTGGCCATTTTATGCCAAAATGAAGGCTATAATATTAGTATATATACTGTAGAAACCAGTGGCCTTTTTAAAAAAACGCACAGATTTGATCCCAATTTTCATGAATTTTATCCTATGTCAAAAGTGAGGACCAAATAGGCAGAAACTGACTAAAACTGACCAAACAACCACTCAGAACACCTTAGCAACTGCATAGCAAGATGCTGAAAGCCTCTCAGAACACTTGAACAACTGCATAGCAACGCCCTAGCAACCACTCAGAGTCAGAAAGCCTTAGCAACTGTAGATCAACATGCTGAAAGTCCCTCAGAACACTTTAACAACTGCATAGCAACGCCCTAGCAACCACTCAGAGTCAGAAAGCCTTAGCAACTGTAGATCAACATGCTGAAAGTCCCTCAGAACACTTTAACAACTGCATAGCAACGCCCTAGCAACCACTCAGAGTCAGAAAGCCTTAGCAACTGTAGATCAACATGCTGAAAGTCCCTCAGAACACTTTAACAACTGCATAGCAACGCCCTAGCAACCACCCAGAGCCAGAACACCTTAGCAACTGCATAGCAGCATGCTGAAAGCCTCTCAGAACACTTGAACAACTGCATAGCAATGCCCTAGCAACCACTCAGAGTCAGAACGCCTTAGCAACTGCATAGCAACTGTCCCAAATGGAACACTTCATGTACACTTCTTGCACTTGCGGTCTTACGGACTTACAATAGCTGCCGCGTGCGCGTGTCCATAAAGACCATGAGAACGTAGGGTGTCCCATTCGTCATTTTAGCGTTCAGAAGGGTGCTCGCGAGGGCCCCCTCTGCGCTTGTTGAAAGCCTCTCAGAACACTTGAACAACTGCATAGCAACGCCCTAGCAACCACTCAGAGTCAGAACGCCTTAGCAACTGTATAGTAACATGCTGAAAGCCCCTCAGAACACTTTAACAACTGCATAGCAACGCCCTAGCAACCACTCAGAACATCCTATCATCATGGTGACAAGATTTGCACAGACAAGCACAAGTCACGTTTTCTTCAGAATATGTCAAATAAAAAAAATCTGTCTGGTTTACTTTAATATTCTGTGTCAACAGAAAAGTAAAGTCATTTCAAAAGAAGGTTTATACATTTTGATGTAATATTGTGAAAGCAATTTTTGTTGAATAATATGCAGTAAAAACAAATATTTTTTTTAAGAAATGTAATAGGTTCATGTTGACTGTGATAATTTTGGGTGTGTGTTAGACTCTTAAAAATAAAGGTTCTTTATTGGCATTAATGATTCCATGAAGAACCTTTAACATCCATAGAACCTTTCCAGTGTACAAAAGATTCCTAAAAGTGTTAGTTGTGTAATAATTGTGTTCTCATTAAGTTCTTTTAAGCACTGTTCACTGAGAGGCTCGAGGAGCCTAAATGGTTCTTCTGGCATCATTACTAAAATCCCCTTTTGGAACTTTATTTTTAATTTTAATGAGTAATTTTAATTTTAATTTTTAAGAATCACATGTTAAAAAATGATTATGGTTCAGTGGCAAAATGACCAGTGTTGTATCTCTCTGTTTGTCAGTGCGGAGGCTGCAGAGAGCATGCGTTACTGGGAGCAGTTCAGACAGGCCCAGCCTCAGGAGAACACGGCTGAGGAGCGGGAAAAGAGAAAGAAACGCAACATGCGTTTGGTGGGCTACTGCATGCTAACCATGCTACTCAGTCTCTCCGTACATTACTTTGGGTTCAGGTGAGCCCTAAAACATATCAGGCGTACATAGTATTGACAACAACATGCACAGTGTTCCAGCCTAATATTTTTCAATACACTCTGAATGATGCTGTGCTGATAAGTGAGTGTTTTGCAACTGTTTGAATGAAACGCAGAGCAAAATGTTTTCTTTTGTTCATGTGCCGGTTTTCTGATGAGTATGTGATAATGATGTTTTGTTTTTGAAATGCATTTCGTCTGTCCCAGAGCCAGACAAACCCCAGTAGTGTGTGTTCACTGGTTTCCCATAATCCCTGATGTTTAGTTATGCTTTCCAGTATCAGCTAAATGTTTTTACACCTTGATTTAGGCAACTGAGATTAAGTATCTTCTACAAACAGATGCTGCTCGGTTGAAGCGTAGCAGAAGTGCATTTAAAATGTTTTGAAAAATGATCAAATGTTTTATTGCCCTGTCAGTACCCATGTGCCCTTTTAAATGTGACCCTAAAGTTATGTGGGCACATCGTGGATGTCTGTTTACTCCTCCAAATATATGTGTTGGCAGTAAATCTGTTCACCTTTGACCTCTGGGCTGGTCTGTCATGCAGGAAACTGGAAGAGGTCCATAATAACTTCATGGATGAGAAGGATAGAATCATCACTGATATCTACAGCAAATCCAAAGAAAGAGCCAGGTGGGGACCGCTTTGAAGTTACACATGTTGCCTCAGGAAGCACATCAGAGGTTTTGAATACAAAAGCTGTAGTGTTTGAAACCATTAGGGGACACATTGTTAACATGTAAAGGAGAGACCAAGTAAGATGATTATAGATTAATCTCATGTTATTACAGCCTTTATGGATTTGTTCTTTATTAGCAACTTATTCGGCCCCCTAATGAGGTTGAAGTACTGAAGGTTAATGTAATTTGTAAGTCACTTTGGATAAAAAGCGTCTGCATTGGATAAAAAAAAGTAATTAGAATAATGCTAAATTGCATGATGGCACCATATTGTGGGAACGAAATATTATAGATCAGACATAGCAACACCCTGGCACAAGAACTCCCAAACGCTTGTCAGCCAAACCCCTGTAAAATATTTACTTGAAGCACTCCCTGAGATTTTAAGTAAATATTTCAATATTTCAGTTAATGGTCACATGACATGCAAGTGAATAGATTAGTTATTTAATAATTTTTTACCATTTTATTTTGACGTTGTAGCTGGACTTTTGGTAACATTTTATAATGGCTTTCATTAATAAATCATTAACAAAATTTATATAATGCTTAATGGATCATTAGTTAATATTTATTTAAGAGTTACAAACGTAAGATAATGTGCTTGTTAATGTTTGCTAATAAACTTATTAAACATTAGATAATGTTCAAACAAATCATTATTTCATGTAAGTTAAAATGCTTACAAATGTCATTAAACTTTCAATTCCATTTGATCAAGCACTTACTGAAAATCTACAAATTATTTTAACAGATGTTATAAAATGATTAAGAGCTTGTGTTAATGCACAACACTTTTGCTGCTATTGAGGTGTGATACGGGTAAGGTTAGGAACAGGGTTGGTAGTTTAGGTGGGTTTAAGAGTCGGTTAAAGGGTCAACAGTGTACAGGGGTCAATTTGATTATTATAAGGGAACACAGTTCAATCTGTTTATATCATATTGTTTTGATAAACGAACAATAAATGATAAAAGTATTTTCTTTAAAAAAATGTTTTGTTTTCCCCTGTTTATTTATGATTCAAGAAATATCCTTTTTAATGATATACTGAAGAGTAGTATACTTAATGTGAGCGTTGAGGCAATAAAAACATTTTTTTTTGCACCAAAATTACAATCTGTTATGTTTTTAGCAAGCATTTAGCTAAACTTAACCAGCCATCCTTTACACAAACCTTGTCACATTAGCTAAAAGTCCAGTGCCCTTAAAGATTCGAAATAATTAGTAATCGTTTATAAACATTTACAAATGATGAATAGTTTCAACTTTAGATTGGCTACTGCAAAAACATGAACAAATAATTAATAAATGATTAGTAAAGATGTGTGAACAGGGTAAATTCAGGTCTTTCGGCACACTTTCTACCATTGAGATGACTGCTCGTAAAGGTATTAATGATTAGTAAACATTTATAAACATTTGCAAATGATGAATAGTTTCCACTTTAGATTGGGTACTGCAAAAACATGAACTAATATTTAATAAATAATTTGTTAAAATGTGTAAATAGAGGTCTACACAACAAAGACCAATTAATGAAGATCATATGAACTGAAAGTTTACTGACATTTGTAAGCATTTTAATTTACATTAAATAATCATATGTTAATCATTAGGTAATGTTTAGTAAGTTCATTAGTAAACATTAACAAGCACATTATCTCATATTTCTAGCTATGTGAATATATATTAACTAATGATCTGTTAAGCATTATATAATGTTTGTTAATTATTTATAAAGTGTTACCGGACTTTAAAATAGATTCAAAACTCTTTTTAATTGTGATATAGTTTCAGTCAACATTACATTCACAATGTAAGGGATAATCCACGGCTAGCTGTGCATTTGATATGTAAATATCTATTATGCAATATATGCAAATATGTAAATTAAATAAACCTATTGCACATTGCCTTCCCAGATGAATGTTAAACTCTCAGAGCATGCAGAGATGGCGTGAACTCTGAGACACTGAAAACACTGGATCATGAGTTGCTTGCATATGCACTAAACACAGTGCTGCGATTAACTGTGAAGCACACACACAGACTATAGTTAAGAAATCACAGCCTTTGATTTGATAATTGCACTAAACTAGATCAGGATTATCGTGCAGCCCTTTTTATTTTAATTTTACATTTGTTATAATTATTAGCTTTTCATCAACCCCCTGCAGTTCCCTCTCAACCCCTCGTTTTGTAAACCATACCCTTGCATAATGACAGTGAGTTTTGCATGGGATAGCACATTCATATTTTCTTCAGAAATTGTAAAAAGTGTATATGATCATGCTGCTGTCTGATTTTGCTCAGAATGAACGGCTTTAAGAAGCAGCAGGAGATCTTGAGACAGAAGCACGCTGAGTTCCTGGAGAGATACAAGATCCGCAGTGATGGAGAAGATAAATAAAGCAAGGAAAAGACAGATCTAAAAGCTCATCGCACAGTTATGGAGAGAGTGCAAGTTGTGGATGAATGTTGAAGAGTAAATAATATTTTGTGTTCATAGATTTTATGAATTTTTTTAGGGTCACAGTGTGTCAAATACACGAATGCAGCAATATTTTTTTAGCAAAAACTTTTTTCCAGTTCTGTTCTTTCACCCGATTCCATCAGATTAAGGTCACAGAGGGTGCAAGGCAGATTATAGGCCAACATGGCTCCTCATGAGGTGTTTTACACACCTGTACACTTACTGTATTGTCTGCATTTACAGGCGACATTGTAACTGCACCTGGAAAGGGTGTTATGGAAACATTGCATTCCTGATAAAGTAGTTCATCAAAACACTGAAAACACTGTACATTGTGCACTTTGTTAAGCTCAGAGTGTCTGTGTGGGAGAGAGTTTCTCATGGAAGAATGTTATACAGATGGACAGGTCAGTGCTGTCCAGTGTGAGTTTTAATTCAGGTGCTGGTTATTTTCCAACTATATTGAATGCAACATCAAATAATCTTATCTTGAGTTTCTTTCACCCACGTAACAGTTCTAGGCTGCATAACAAATGCATTTCCTACAAGCATTTCCTACAAGTTATTTTACAGCAAGATTAAACAAGTCTCTTATCCTGAATCCAAATTCTTTGCAGACCACTGCTGTCACAAGGCATAGATCCCAAAATGAAGTATTTTTAGATATCCAAATCATTGCATTATTTGAAGAATGGAGAAGTATTTTAGGGTTTGACCTTTAATGTAAATTGTTCAAAAGACATTCACTTTAAATTAGCAGAGCGCCTTCATCTTTTTATAAATCAAATATTGATTTTGTGTGAAATCACTCTAATGCAAGCCTTAATGTCACTGGGTTTTGAAGTTATTCATAATTAAAGATGATATGGATCTCAGTTATGTAAAGTTTTTTATCTGCACGAACGTGTGTGTTTCTGTAGATTTTTGCTTTTCCGCTTTTCTTACACACAACCATTTTTAATGTTTTTGAAAGAAGTCTCTTATGCTTACCAAGGCTGCATTTATTTAATCAAAAATTCAGTAAAAACACAATTTAAAACAATGTATATTGTGAAATTATATTACAATTTAAAGTAACTGTTTTCTATTTGAATGCATTTTAAAATGTAATTTATTCTGTGATGTCAAAGCTGAATTTCCAGAATCACTCCAGTTTTCAGTGTTTCTGATTAAGAAACATTGGTTATTATCAATGTTGATTTGTGTGTGTGTGTGTGTGTGTGTGTGTGTAAACCATGATGCATTTTCTTCAGGATTTTTTTAATGAATAGAAAGTTTAAAAGAAGAGCATTTATTTGAAATACAAATCTTTTTTAGCACGATAAATGGCTTTACTGTCACTTTTGCATCAGTTTTGCATCCTTGCTGAATGTAAGTATTCATTTCTTTAAAAAAAAAAAAAAAAACTAAATGACCCCAAAATTTGAACAATAGCGTATACTTCCAGAAGGCATTATTAGTGATGTTTGCTAAGGTAAGCAACACTTTTGCTATTGCTCATATTGTTTTTCACATTGTGGATGATAAAACAGACTGAAACTTCCCATAGACTTGCTTTGCTTGTTTATTGCCCCGCTTTTTAACTCCTCTTAGCAAACAAAAACCTCTACTATGTCATTCCCAATTTGCAATGTTCTTTCCAGACATTCTAGAATCCACTACAGTAGACGAATGTTACAGAAGCCTCACATTACCAAAGCCTGTGCAGATGTTGACGATCTGGGCTGTTCTGTGACTCCACGTCCTGGGACTCAGTCTGATGTGGTTTACTGATACGGCATGGGCCCATATGCAGGTGCTCCTCTATGCTCAGGTCTGATCTTGGAGATACCAGCTTTCAGGAATGAGTCAGGGACAGATTCGGTGATGATTTTTAATCTGCTTTTCTGTCTATAAGAACAATTTTTAAGTTTTAAAACACTTTAAGGGCACCGTCTGGAGAGTCTTCACAGAAGTACTAACAACATCGTCCACAGTTCAGCAGTATTGATGGTGAAATCTAGTGACCTTGGCCCAGTTTGTTTATTTGGATATGTGATGACTGGACCTTCTCTCCTGACCACTCTGGGTTTTCCAGAAGGCCTTTAGAGAGTTACACTCTGAAAGGGCTCTTTGCGGCTGACAACTTTAATGTTGTTTGCAGTCCTGGAGAGATAGAACAGCCTGCATTCCTGCAGCCCACATGAATTTTTTTTTTTTTTTCAATGAACAAAGAGACCCAAACATACCTGTGGCTGATGTTGAGGGTCTTCACATGCAAGCAAAGTCTAGTGGGTTCAGGTTTATTAGTTTGTTAAATCAATCAGTTCAGATGCTGTTCAACCTATTTTACACCTGAAGATAAAGTGACTTCTAAGGATGTGTTGTTTATAATATATTCATAGCTGTTGATGCACAGAAAAGTCTTACTTAATTGCTTAAGAAAATGGATTTAAAACAAATTTTCCTAAATTGTATTTATTTATTTTTTTGCATTAGCAAGCGAAAGTTTGTAATCTCTGACTATAGTTGGCCGTTGTTAAGCATGATGCACAGCAAAGTGTTAATTGCTTTAGAAAATGGTTTTAAAACAGGTTTTCTTTACAGTGTTTCTATTTAATTAGCAAGTAAAAGTTGGGGGGTGGGGGTGAACTGTCCCTTTAAGTTCCATTCTTCCGCAGGAAAATATAGTCCCGGTTGACAGTAGTCTCTATGGGTGCCGCCAGGTGAACAGGTGTTTCGCGTCATAGCCGTTTTAACACTGTAAAAATGTTTTGTATGGTAGCGTAACCTTAAAATGTGATTAAAGTGGTAACTGGTTTTATTCAAGTCAAAAATATTTTTAAATATTAACCGGACGACATTAGGTTATATCTACTCGGATGACTCCTTAAAGAAAGAGCCGCGCAGTTTCGCTTTTAACTGTTTATCACTGCTGTATGTCAATCAATCTACATCCAGGAACGAAACTAGTCGTTTTATAATTATCATTCTCTCTAAACTCTTTGTAAAATGCATGTCTCCTTAAAAAACACCCTGACAGGGAAAAGCACTCAAAAATAGACAGGGGAAGTCGGTTAATAATTGTCCCCCTCGCGATGCGCGAGCATTACACCTGTGCCGGTTTGCGTGCGAGCAAAGTCTGCGCGTCAGGAGGAAAAAAAGAAAAGTTCCATGAGCGCGACGGTGACGTGCACCGAGAGTTGCGGAGCGTGTGAGTCCTGAAGGGCAAATAAGAGACCGGAGAAAACGACCTTAAACATATCAGGGTGCATTTCTCTCATTCTTATTTCATATAGGCGCACGTGCATTGCAATGCGCATGTTGACAATGTAGGTTATGTATATGCTGAACATTTTAATTATAAGATCTTGTGTCTGACAAGCAAAGCGTCATCATGGGTTTTGGTGGGCATGATTTCACTGGTGACCTACAGTAGCACGGGATGCGCCGCACAAAGCGGGTCTGAAATGCCGGATGGGAGACGCAGAGACCTTCAGGAGGCTCATAACATCGATTCTTCAGGATATATTTATTTGTTACCGGATATATTTCTCTGGACCATAAGGACGCACTCTAGTCCCACCGGGAATTTTGCTGCGAGGGAGCCGGTATAAATGAAATGCACGGAATGCATGGAAAACTCTCCTGTAAAATAACATATTGAGATTTATTGTAGCTAGTTATTTGTAATAAACCACGACCATAAGCATCTCAAAAGCCTGATTTTATACTCAAGGAGTCCATATTGTGTCTGTTTCTTCATTTACCTGATTTACAACTTAAGATATTTAATTTTTGTCTTTTTATTTTCTCGTTAAACCATGAAAGGGATGACAGTTGCCTTGTTTTTTGAGAATCTACTGAGTAAATTGTCATTGTTTGGATTAAAGATGTTGGATTCGGATGTGAAAGTGGAATAATCATTCATAGAGAATTAACAACTGTAAGGACTGGACGTTGGACCTGCTATTTCTAACTATTTCTGACTTTTTTGGTGAACTCAGACAATGGGGATCAAGCTGAGAGTTATTCTGGGAATGTTTCAGTTCGTCTCATTTACCAGGATACCAACACAATGTGCCAAAACACCGGTAAGAACATGTTTTTAATTATAATAATAATAATAATATTTTTGTGATTATTTAAAATGTTGGACAGTAGCATAACAGTGCTCGTACAGGTACAATACTTACTGTTTAATTAGCTGTTTTAAAGTGTGTGTTCTTTATAATCTTTAAGTATTTAAGCTTAAATTAAATTAATTGAACTACTCTGGTCTTGCTGTCTTTTATCACATCAGATTGGATAAGTAACTTTTATCGTGGCAGATTCCTCTCTATTGCTTGTAAAATGTATTTTATAGAGCTGAGTTAATGCACAACACTCTTCTGAGCATTTTGTGTGTTGAAATAACCTGACGGTCATTGACGTTTGGCAGCACGAAAAAGGTGCTGCTTTTAAAGATGTAGTGCTGTGATAAAAGCCACCAAATTAGTGATCACAACAGTGGACATGTGTTTTGTATTTAGTGTTGCCTGAGAACACATTAAAGCGAGCTGGTGGTGTTAAAAAGCACATCATGGGGGTGTGGCCTCTATTATAATGTGGTGTATTATAATAATTTAATATAATATAAGGCTAGAATATTTTTTTTAAATATACATTAATTAAATACATGTAATTTAATGTTCTTAAAATTTTTTTTATTTTATTTTTTATTTCCCCCACTCAATAGCCTACATATAATATCTAATAGGCTATATCTCGTATAGTACGAATGGGTGTTAAGCAATATTTTGTGCGATTATTAAATATGGTATTTTAATAAAATTTTATTAAATATTTATGTATTGTAATATGATTTTGTCTTTTGTCTTCTTTTTTTTTTTGCTGTGTCTCAGAAGGACAGACAGTGACGCACATCTTTTCTTATCTTTATCTTCACTTATACAAGCTTTTGTCAACATTACAGCCATCAGTATACGACACCTATTGTTAGCACCAATAGCGTTGCGAGATGAATATGAAGGCAGGATGGCAGAATGCACTGAATTTGCGCATCTCCGTTATTCGTAAGCGCAGCGCTATGTGGTCCGTGTACGTGTGACCGGAGCTCTGCTTTATGTGATGTGATGTGATGTGATGTGACATGTGGCCATTGGAATTAGTGCTCTGCATTTAACCCATCCAAAGTGCACACACACAGCAGTGAACACACCACATTTATGCTGCGGCGCCCGGGGAGCAGTTGGGGGTTCGGTGCCTTGCTCAAGGGCACCTCAGTCGTGGTATTGAAGGTGGGAGAGAGCGCTGTACATTCACTCCCCCCACCTACAATCCCTGCCGGTACTAGACTCGAACCCACAACCTTTGGGTTATGAGTCCAACTCTCTAACCATTAGGCCACGACTTCCCCTTTATGGATGCATATCATCAGTCTTTGTAATGATGCAGCTCCACTCATCGTTTGTCCTGTTGTGTTTAGCTGAAACTTCGTTTATTTATTTTAGCCTGCAGTTTGGCATTAGTATATTTAATTTGATGATGCTGAAGATGCTGTGAAATGTAAACCTTCCGAATGTTGCAGTGCATTACATTGCATGCTGCTAGTTGTAAGTGCACCTCAAATCCATGGTGAGGTATGGCATGGTTTTCAAAAGTCTAACCCTGTGACCTTTTAGGTTTCTCTATGTCACGTGCGCAGTGATGTTGAAGTTGCTATTGCCAGGTGGGCAGTGATCAGGGTTGCCAGGTCCCAGACAAACTTTCAGCCCAAAGCTGACTCAAAACTCGCCCAAAAGGAATGAAAACTACACTGGAAAAATTGACTTTAATAGTCTTCACTCGGAAATTGCTAGTAAATTTTACAATTTACTACAAAGAAATTGTTGTACTTCCCCAGTTCCCTTTCAGTCGGTCACTCCGAGTCACGTCGGTGACCGACGAATTGGGATATCGCTTTGATAGACCAATCTACTTCGAGTGTAAACTAAATAAGAGCTCCACGGGTGCGTCTTTATAAAGACAACGGATCGTCCTTATAAGGATGCCGTTTCACGCCGTTGCCGTGCGTTTCTGGGTGCGGTCGTTACCTGGCACCGGGTGATGGTAACGATCACTGCCTCATGTGTCTGGGCATTAAACACGCTGAGGTGGCGTTCGCGGATGAGTCATGCTCCCATTGCGGAAAGATGACCATCTCGGAGCTGCGGGCCAGGCTCCGTTTCCTCCAGGGGGGCGGAGCTCCATTGCCTCTGCCGCGATCTAGTGTTCGTCCTGGCGGCAGACAGGCGTGGACTACTTCGGGCAGTAGCACGGGCGGTCTGAGGGTTACAGTGGTGGTAAACCCCTCAGGGAACCAACCCTCGGGGGACCATCGCTCCTCTAGCGCTTCGCAACCAGTTGAGCCGCCAAAGG